>NC_081416.1:6702500-6937621 GCF_949786415.1 Peromyscus eremicus | reverse complement strand
GCTCTTGTGCACAGTGTACTCTCACACTGCTGACCTGCGTTGTGTCACAGGTGTACTCTCACACTGACCTGCTGTTGTGCACAGGTGTACTCCTCACGACACCCCGACCGTTGCTGTTGTGCACAGGTGTACTCTCACGACAGCTGACTTGCTGTTGTGCACAGGTGTACTCACGACACGACGACCTTGCTGTTGTGCACAGGTGTACTCTCACACAGCTGACCTGCTGTTGTGCACAGGTGTACTCTCACACACTGACCTGCTGTTGTGCACAGGTGTACTCTCACACACTGACCTGCTGTTGTGCACAGGTGTACTCTCACACACTGACCTGCTGTTGTGCACAGGTGTACTCTCACACACTGACCTGCTGTTGTGCGCAGGTGTACTCTCACACACTGACCTGCTGTTGTGCGCAGGTGTACTCTCACACACTGACCTGCTGTTGTGCACAGGTGTACTCTCACACACTGCTGACCTGCTGTTGTGCACAGGTGTAGCTCTCACACACTGACCTGCTGTTGTGCACAGGTGTACTCTCACACACTGACCTGCTGTTGTGCACAGGTGTACTCTCACACACTGACCTGCTGTTGTGCGCAGGTGTACTCTCACACACTGCTGACCTGCTGTTGTGCACAGGTGTACTCTCACACACTGACCTGCTGTTGTGCACAGGTGTACTCTCACACACTGACCTGCTGTTGTACACAGGTGTACTCTCACACTGCTGACCTGCTGTTGTGCACAGGTGTACTCTCACACACTGACCTGCTGTTGTGCACAGGTGTACTCTCACACACTGACCTGCTGTTGTGCACAGGTGTACTCTCCCACACTGACCTGCTGTTGTGCACAGGTGTACTCTCACACACTGACCTGCTGTTGTGCACAGGTGTACTCTCACACACTGCTGACCTGCTGTTGTGCACAGGTGTACTCTCACACACTGCTGACCTGCTGTTGTGCACAGGTGTACTCTCACACACTGACCTGCTGTTGTGCACAGGTGTACTCTCACACACTGACCTGCTGTTGTACACAGGTGTACTCTCACACACTGACCTGCTGTTGTGCACAGGTGTACTCTCACACACTGCTGACCTGCTGTTGTGCACAGGTGTACTCTCACACACTGACCTGCTGTTGTGCACAGGTGTACTCTCACACACTGACCTGCTGTTGTGCACAGGTGTACTCTCACACACTGACCTGCTGTTGTGCACAGGTGTACTCTCACACACTGACCTGCTGTTGTGCACAGGTGTACTCTCACACACTGACCTGCTGTTGTGCGCAGGTGTACTCTCACACACTGACCTGCTGTTGTGCACAGGTGTACTCTCACACACTGACCTGCTGTTGTGCACAGGTGTACTCTCACACTGCTGACCTGCTGTTGTGCACAGGTGTACTCTCACACACTGACCTGCTGTTGTGCACAGGTGTACTCTCACACACTGCTGACCTGCTGTTGTGCACAGGTGTACTCTCACACACTGACCTGCTGTTGTGCACAGGTGTACTCTCACACACTGACCTGCTGTTGTGCACAGGTGTACTCTCACACACTGACCTGCTGTTGTGCACAGGTGTACTCTCACACACTGCTGACCTGCTGTTGTGCACAGGTGTACTCTCACACACTGACCTGCTGTTGTGCACAGGTGTACTCTCACACACTGACCTGCTGTTGTGCACAGGCGTACTCTCACACACTGCTGACCTGCTGTTGTGCACAGGTGTACTCTCACACACTGCTGACCTGCTGTTGTACACAGGTGTACTCTCACACACTGACCTGCTGTTGTGCACAGGTGTACTCTCACACACTGACCTGCTGTTGTGCACAGGTGTACTCTCACACACTGACCTGCTGTTGTACACAGGTGTACTCTCACACACTGACCTGCTGTTGTGCACAGGTGTACTCTCACACACTGACCTGCTGTTGTGCACAGGTGTACTCTCACACACTGACCTGCTGTTGTGCACAGGCGTACTCTCACACACTGCTGACCTGCTGTTGTGCACAGGTGTACTCTCACACACTGCTGACCTGCTGTTGTACACAGGTGTACTCTCACACACTGACCTGCTGTTGTACACAGGTGTACTCTCACACACTGACCTGCTGTTGTGCACAGGTGTACTCTCACACACTGACCTGCTGTTGTGCACAGGTGTACTCTCACACACTGACCTGCTGTTGTGCACAGGTGTACTCTCACACACTGACCTGCTGTTGTACACAGGTGTACTCTCACACACTGACCTGCTGTTGTACACAGGTGTACTCTCACACACTGACCTGCTGTTGTGCACAGGTGTACTCTCACACACTGACCTGCTGTTGTGCACAGGTGTACTCTCACACACTGACCTGCTGTTGTGCACAGGTGTACTCTCACACACTGACCTGCTGTTGTACACAGGTGTACTCTCACACACTGACCTGCTGTTGTGCACAGGTGTACTCTCACACACTGACCTGCTGTTGTGCACAGGTGTACTCTCACACACTGACCTGCTGTTGTACACAGGTGTACTCTCACACACTGACCTGCTGTTGTGCACAGGTGTACTCTCACACACTGACCTGCTGTTGTGCACAGGTGTACTCTCACACACTGACCTGCTGTTGTGCACAGGTGTACTCTCACACACTGACCTGCTGTTGTGCACAGGTGTACTCTCACACTGCTGACCTGCTGTTGTGCACAGGTGTACTCTCACACACTGACCTGCTGTTGTGCACAGGTGTACTCTCACACACTGCTGACCTGCTGTTGTGCACAGGTGTACTCTCACACACTGACCTGCTGTTGTGCACAGGTGTACTCTCTCACACTGACCTGCTGTTGTGCACAGGTGTACTCTCACACTGCTGACCTGCTGTTGTACGCAGGTGTACTCTCACACTGCTGACCTGCTGTTGTGCACAGGTGTACTCTCACACACTGACCTGCTGTTGTGCACAGGTGTACTCTCACACACTGACCTGCTGTTGTGCACAGGTGTACTCTCACACACTGACCTGCTGTTGTGCACAGGTGTACTCTCACACACTGACCTGCTGTTGTGCACAGGTGTACCCTCACACACTGACCTGCTGTTGTGCACAGGTGTACTCTCACACACTGACCTGCTCTTGTGCACAGGTGTACTCTCACACTGCTGACCTGCTGTTGTGCACAGGTGTACTCTCACACTGACCTGCTGTTGTGCACAGGTGTACTCTCACACACTGACCTGCTGTTGTGCACAGGTGTACTCTCACACACTGACCTGCTGTTGTGCGCAGGTGTACTCTCACACACTGACCTGCTGTTGTGCACAGGTGTACTCTCACACACTGACCTGCTGTTGTGCGCAGGTGTACTCTCACACACTGACCTGCTGTTGTGCACAGGTGTACTCTCACACTGCTGACCTGCTGTTGTGCACAGGTGTACTCTCACACACTGACCTGCTGTTGTGCACAGGTGTACTCTCACACACTGACCTGCTGTTGTGCGCAGGTGTACTCTCACACACTGCTGACCTGCTGTTGTGCACAGGTGTGCTCTCACACACTGACCTGCTGTTGTGCACAGGTGTACTCTCACACACTGACCTGCTGTTGTGCACAGGTGTACTCTCACACACTGACCTGCTGTTGTGCGCAGGTGTACTCTCACACACTGCTGACCTGCTGTTGTGCACAGGTGTACTCTCACACACTGACCTGCTGTTGTGCACAGGTGTACTCTCACACACTGACCTGCTGTTGTACACAGGTGTACTCTCACACTGCTGACCTGCTGTTGTGCACAGGTGTACTCTCACACACTGACCTGCTGTTGTGCACAGGTGTACTCTCACACACTGACCTGCTGTTGTGCACAGGTGTACTCTCACACACTGACCTGCTGTTGTGCACATGTGTACTCTCACACACTGACCTGCTGTTTTGCACAGGTGTACTCTCACACACTGCTGACCTGCTGTTGTGCACAGGTGTACTCTCACACACTGCTGACCTGCTGTTGTGCACAGGTGTACTCTCACACACTGACCTGCTGTTGTGCACAGGTGTACTCTCACACACTGACCTGCTGTTGTGCACAGGTGTACTCTCACACACTGACCTGCTGTTGTGCACAGGTGTACTCTCACACACTGACCTGCTGTTGTGCACAGGTGTGCTCTCACACACTGCTGACCTGCTGTTGTGCACAGGTGTACTCTCACACACTGACCTGCTGTTGTGCACAGGTGTACTCTCACACACTGACCTGCTGTTGTGCACAGGTGTACTCTCACACACTGACCTGCTGTTGTACACAGGTGTACTCTCACACACTGACCTGCTGTTGTACACAGGTGTACTCTCACACACTGACCTGCTGTTGTGCACAGGTGTACTCTCACACACTGACCTGCTGTTGTGCACAGGTGTACTCTCACACTGCTGACCTGCTGTTGTGCACAGGTGTACTCTCACACTGCTGACCTGCTGTTGTGCACAGGTGTGCTCTCACACACTGCTGACCTGCTGTTGTGCACAGGTGTACTCTCACACACTGACCTGCTGTTGTACACAGGTGTACTCTCACACACTGACCTGCTGTTGTGCACAGGTGTACTCTCACACACTGACCTGCTGTTGTGCACAGGTGTACTCTCACACACTGACCTGCTGTTGTGCACAGGTGTACTCTCACACACTGACCTGCTGTTGTACACAGGTGTACTCTCACACACTGACCTGCTGTTGTACACAGGTGTACTCTCACACACTGACCTGCTGTTGTGCACAGGTGTACTCTCACACACTGCTGACCTGCTGTTGTGCACAGGTGTACTCTCACACACTGACCTGCTGTTGTGCACAGGTGTACTCTCACACACTGACCTGCTGTTGTGCACAGGTGTACTCTCACACACTGACCTGCTGTTGTGCACAGGTGTACTCTCACACACTGACCTGCTGTTGTGCACAGGTGTACTCTCACACTGCTGACCTGCTGTTGTGCACAGGTGTACTCTCACACACTGACCTGCTGTTGTGCACAGGTGTACTCTCACACACTGCTGACCTGCTGTTGTGCACAGGTGTACTCTCACACACTGACCTGCTGTTGTGCACAGGTGTACTCTCACACACTGACCTGCTGTTGTGCACAGGTGTACTCTCACACACTGACCTGCTGTTGTGCACAGGTGTACTCTCACACACTGACCTGCTGTTGTACACAGGTGTACTCTCACACACTGACCTGCTGTTGTGCACAGGTGTATTCTCACACTGCTGACCTGCTGTTGTACACAGGTGTACTCTCACACGCTGACCTGCTGTTGTGCACAGGTGTACTCTCACACACTGACCTGCTGTTGTGCACAGGTGTATTCTCACACTGCTGACCTGCTGTTGTACACAGGTGTACTCTCACACACTGACCTGCTGTTGTGCACAGGTGTACTCTCACACTGCTGACCTGCTGTTGTGCACAGGTGTACTCTCACACACTGACCTGCTGTTGTGCACATGTGTACTCTCACACTGCTGACCTGCTGTTGTGCACAGGTGTACTCTCACACACTGACCTGCTGTTGTGCACAGGTGTATTCTCACACACTGACCTGCTGTTGTGCACAGGTGTACTCTCACACACTGACCTGCTGTTGTGCACAGGTGTACTCTCACACACTGACCTGCTGTTGTGCACAGGTGTACTCTCACACTGCTGACCTGCTGTTGTGCACAGGTGTACTCTCACACACTGCTGACCTGCTGTTGTGCACAGGTGTACTCTCACACACTGACCTGCTGTTGTGCACAGGTGTACTCTCACACACTGACCTGCTGTTTTGCACAGGTGTACTCTCACACACTGACCTGCTGTTGTACACAGGTGTACTCTCACACGCTGACCTGCTCTTGTGCACAGGTGTACTCTCACACACTGACCTGCTGTTGTGCACAGGTGTACTCTCACACACTGACCTGCTGTTGTGCACAGGTGTACTCTCACACACTGACCTGCTGTTGTGCACAGGTGTACTCTCACACACTGACCTGCTGTTGTGCACAGGTGTACTCTCACACACTGACCTGCTGTTGTGCACAGGTGTACTCTCACACACTGACCTGCTGTTGTGCGCAGGTGTACTCTCACACACTGACCTGCTGTTGTGCACAGGTGTACTCTCACACACTGACCTGCTGTTGTGCACAGGTGTACTCTCACACACTGACCTGCTGTTGTGCACAGGTGTACTCTCACACACTGACCTGCTGTTGTGCACAGGTGTACTCTCACACACTGACCTGCTGTTGTGCACAGGTGTATTCTCACACTGCTGACCTGCTGTTGTACACAGGTGTACTCTCACACACTGACCTGCTGTTGTGCACAGGTGTACTCTCACACACTGACCTGCTGTTGTGCACAGGTGTACTCTCACACACTGACCTGCTGTTGTGCACAGGTGTACTCTCACACACTGCTGACCTGCTGTTGTGCACAGGTGTACTCTCACACACTGACCTGCTGTTGTGCACAGGTGTACTCTCACACACTGACCTGCTGTTGTGCACAGGTGTACTCTCACACACTGCTGACCTGCTGTTGTACACAGGTGTACTCTCACACACTGACCTGCTGTTGTACACAGGTGTACTCTCACACACTGACCTGCTGTTGTGCACAGGTGTACTCTCACACACTGACCTGCTGTTGTACACAGGTGTACTCTCACACACTGACCTGCTGTTGTGCACAGGCATACTCTCACACACTGACCTGCTGTTGTGCGCAGGTGTACTCTCACACACTGACCTGCTGTTGTGCACAGGTGTACTCTCACACACTGACCTGCTGTTGTGCACAGGTGTATTCTCACACTGCTGACCTGCTGTTGTACACAGGTGTACTCTCACACACTGACCTGCTGTTGTGCACAGGTGTACTCTCACACACTGACCTGCTGTTGTGCACAGGTGTACTCTCACACACTGACCTGCTGTTGTACACAGGTGTACTCTCACACACTGACCTGCTGTTGTGCACAGGTGTACTCTCACACACTGACCTGCTGTTGTGCACAGGTGTACTCTCACACACTGACCTGCTGTTGTGCACAGGTGTACTCTCACACACTGACCTACTGTTGTGCACAGGTGTACTCTCACACACTGACCTGCTGTTGTGCACAGGTGTACTCTCACACACTGACCTGCTGTTGTGCACAGGTGTACTCTCACACTGCTGACCTGCTGTTGTACACAGGTGTACTCTCACACACTGCTGACCTGCTGTTGTGCACAGGTGTACTCTCACACACTGACCTGCTGTTGTACACAGGTGTACTCTCACACACTGTCCTGCTGTTGTGCACACGTGTACTCTCACACTGCTGACCTGCTGTTGTGCACAGGTGTACTCTCACACACTGACCTGCTGTTGTGCGCAGGTGTACTCTCACACACTGCTGACCTGCTGTTGTGCACAGGTGTACTCTCACACTGCTGACCTGCTGTTGTACACAGGTGTACTCTCACACACTGACCTGCTGTTGTGCACAGGTGTACTCTCACACTGCTAACCTGCTGTTGTGCGCAGGTGTACTCTCACACACTGACCTGCTGTTGTGCGCAGGTGTACTCTCACACACTGACCTGCTGTTGTACACAGGTGTACTCTCACACACTGACCTGCTGTTGTGCACAGGTGTACTCTCACACACTGACCTGCTGTTGTGCACAGGTGTACTCTCACACACTGACCTGCTGTTGTGCACAGGTGTACTCTCACACACTGACCTGCTGTTGTGCACAGGTGTACTCTCACACACTGACCTGCTGTTGTGCACAGGTGTACTCTCACACACTGACCTGCTGTTGTGCACAGGTGTACTCTCACACACTGCTGACCTGCTGTTGTGCACAGGTGTACTCTCACACACTGACCTGCTGTTGTGCACAGGTGTACTCTCACACACTGACCTGCTGTTGTGCACAGGTGTACTCTCACACACTGACCTGCTGTTGTACACAGGTGTACTCTCACACACTGACCTGCTGTTGTGCACAGGTGTACTCTCACACTGCTGACCTGCTGTTGTGCACAGGTGTACTCTCACACACTGACCTGCTGTTGTGCGCAGGTGTACTCTCACACACTGACCTGCTGTTGTGCACAGGTGTACTCTCACACACTGCTGACCTGCTGTTGTGCACAGGTGTACTCTCACACACTGACCTGCTGTTGTACACAGGTGTACTCTCACACACTGACCTGCTGTTGTGCACAGGTGTATTCTCACACTGCTGACCTGCTGTTGTGCACAGGTGTACTCTCACACACTGACCTGCTGTTGTGCGCAGGTGTACTCTCACACACTGACCTGCTGTTGTGCACAGGTGTACTCTCACACACTGACCTGCTGTTGTGCGCAGGTGTACTCTCACACACTGACCTGCTGTTGTGCACAGGTGTACTCTCACACACTGACCTGCTGTTGTGCACAGGTGTACCCTCACACACTGACCTGCTGTTGTGCACAGGTGTACTCTCACACACTGACCTGCTGTTGTGCACAGGTGTACTCTCACACTGCTGACCTACTGTTGTGCACAGGTGTACTCTCACACACTGACCTGCTGTTGTGCACAGGTGTACTCTCACACACTGACCTGCTGTTGTGCACAGGTGTACTCTCACACACTGACCTGCTGTTGTGCACAGGTGTACTCTCACACACTGCTGACCTGCTGTTGTGCACAGGTGTACTCTCACACACTGACCTGCTGTTGTGCACAGGTGTACTCTCACACACTGACCTGCTGTTGTGCACAGGTGTACTCTCACACACTGACCTGCTGTTGTACACAGGTGTACTCTCACACACTGACCTGCTGTTGTGCACAGGCGTACTCTCACACACTGACCTGCTGTTGTGCACAGGTGTACTCTCACACACTGACCTGCTGTTGTGCACAGGTGTGCTCTCACACACTGCTGACCTGCTGTTGTGCACAGGTGTACTCTCACACACTGACCTGCTCTTGTGCACAGGTGTACTCTCACACACTGACCTGCTGTTGTGCACAGGTGTACTCTCACACACTGACCTGCTGTTGTGCACAGGTGTACTCTCACACACTGACCTGCTGTTGTGCACAGGTGTACTCTCACACACTGACCTGCTGTTGTGCACAGGTGTACTCTCACACACTGACCTGCTGTTGTACACAGGTGTACTCTCACACACTGACCTGCTGTTGTACACAGGTGTACTCTCACACACTGACCTGCTGTTGTACACAGGTGTACTCTCACACACTGACCTGCTGTTGTACACAGGTGTACTCTCACACACTGACCTGCTGTTGTGCACAGGCGTACTCTCACACTGACCTGCTGTTGTGCACAGGTGTACTCTCACACTGCTGACCTGCTGTTGTGCACAGGTGTACTCTCACACACTGCTGACCTGCTGTTGTGCACAGGTGTACTCTCACACACTGACCTGCTGTTGTGCACAGGTGTACTCTCACACACTGACCTGCTCTTGTGCACAGGTGTACTCTCACACACTGACCTGCTGTTGTGCACAGTTGTACTCTCACACACTGACCTGCTGTTGTGCACAGGTGTACTCTCACACTGCTGACCTACTGTTGTGCACAGGTGTACTCTCACACTGCTGACCTGCTGTTGTGCACAGGTGTACTCTCACACACTGACCTGCTGTTGTGCACAGGTGTACTCTCACACACTGACCTGCTGTTGTGCACAGGTGTGCTCTCACACACTGACCTGCTGTTGTACACAGGTGTACTCTCACACACTGACCTGCTGTTGTGCACAGGTGTACTCTCACACACTGACCTGCTGTTGTGCACAGGTGTACTCTCACACACTGACCTGCTGTTGTGCACAGGTGTACTTTCACGCACAGCTGATAACTACCCTGAGATAAGCTCATCATGATCCCACCTACTCCGTGCAATGTAAGATCAGCTCTTAAACACGTCTTCATGACAGTACTTGTGCTTTGGTTAAGACAAATGGCAGTCAGCCTTACAGATAAATGGTGTGGGAGACACAGCAGGCAGTGGACATGTGCTTGAGACAGCCTCTGTGAGACTGACTGAGGTACCAAAGCCTTTTGAGGGAGAAGGGGTGCCATGAGACAAGGTAGGTGGGAATCAGCAGCATTTGCTGAGGACAAGGGGGTCTTGAGGAAGATACCATCACTGGTTACAAAGGAGAATTTGCCTTGGTATTATAGGTGAGGCATCTGCCTGAGTTCTGGAGAACTTGGATTCATTCACTCATTCTGTAAATTTTTATCAATCTTTTCTATGACCCCGATGCTGTTCCAGGAATTTGAAGTTTGTTGTAACCTTAAGAGCCAAAAGGTGTGTACATTTTAAAGAGCACACGCCTTTTTAAAGATCAACATCCTGCCGGCAACGTCCAGGTGGAAGGTACCTGCCACCGCAGATGCCAAGTCAAAAACCCAGAGACCTTTGTGATGTGTGCTACCTTGTGTCTTTCCACCATCTGTGCTTTTAGTCCTTGCTTTTTCCCTTTTGTGACTGGAGAGCTGTCCTACTTCACCTCTACAGAGGAAATGGAGAAGATATCAACAGAAAATCACAAAGAAAGCACTCTGCATTCACGAGCGTCAGACGCTCCCTGTGCCTAAAATCCAGTTTCCTGACAACTTTCCTGTAATTGCCAAACATGTGGTGCTCGGGAGAGCAGGTAAGGACACACTGCTTCTTCTTCTCCAGGTCTCCTGCTCTCCAGAGGGGCTGGGCGGGTGATCAACAAATCATCTGATAAATATGCAGCGTGATTCCAGCCTAATGAGTCCCGCATCTGTTGGGGACTTGATGAGGAAGACAAGACCATAGAAATACGTGATACTGGAAAACCATAAGCCATCTTCATAGACCGTCCTCTCCCTGACACACTCCTCTGGAGTCTCCCGGACACAGATGGGCCTGGGATACTCCAGAGACACAAGTCTGCTTGTCAGGGGTCATACTGCCCCAGAGTGCCTACTCAGGAAACATTCTTCTTCCTTCATAATTTGCCTCTTTTTCTATCCAGTTCTTAGATCTCAACACACGCGCACGCGCACACACACACACACACACACACACACACACACACACACATGCCACATGTACGTACATGTGCACACATGTACATACACACACACCCTTTTTCCTATCCAGTTAGAATGCTTCCTCAGAGACAGCCACAGTGGAAAGTTCTATGATCTTCACAGACGTGGGTTAACATCCTGGGCTCACCTCTCACCACCTGTGCAGTCTTGCCAATCCATGTAGCCTCTGTGAACTTCACTTTCATCTTTAGTAAAATGGCTTAATAACATCCGCTGTGGTGTAGCGAACATGGCTTTCAGTGGGGCACTGAAAAATGTCAGGTGCTTTGTAAGCAGTGTGTCTCTCTTTATTAATATCATTGTCAGTTCATTACACAGGGAGAGACTATAGTGTCCTTGCAAGGTGTGTGTGTGTGTGTGTGTGTGTGTGTGTGTGTGTGTGTATCTTTGTGTCTTTGTGTGTGTGTGTTCGTGTGTGTGTGTGTGTGTGTGTGTATTTATTTGTGCCTTTATATGTGTGTATGTGTTTTCATGAATGTGTGTGTGTATCTTTGTATGTATCTTTGTGTCTTTGTGTGTGCCTGTGTGTCTGTGTGTCTGTGTTCATGGAACTGTGGAGGTCCAAGGACAACCTCGAGTATGAGTCCTCACCCTCCACCTTACTGGAGACAAAGTCTCTTTGTTGTCCATCACTATAAGTCAAGTTGGCTGGCCTAAGAGATTCCAGGGATGCTCCTGTCTGTCTTCTATGTCTCTGTAGGACACTGAGGCTACAGCTGTCAGCTCTTTACCCACTGAGCCACCTCCTTGCAAAGTCTTATGAACATTTTGCTTATTTTCTTGTCCCACCTGCAGTCCCTCTTCCTGGTATTGGCCTCCTAATTCTCCTGCTCTGCATTGCACATGGTGAAGATGAATCTGGTTCTGTGGAGAGGTTATAGCTGTTCTTGGACAGATGTATGACCTAATCCACATCATGAGATGCCATCTTATGGCACTGACTGGAACTATTTAAAAAAAAAAAAAAGGAGGTTTCATATTGAATGATCTTAAAATCAAGGAAAGTGAATATAGAACTGATGAGGATACATCCTCTCCATCAGACACTTGAGACCAATAAAGAAAGAAACAGAGCAGTTCTGAGGACATCTGAGCTCCTGTGTCCAGCACTCCCTGAAGCCCTAGAACATTCAGCTTCCCCAAGCACATGTGATGTTTAAGAGATTTTAACCTGAGGTTTTGGCAGATTTAGGCACGTGTAAATTAAAGAGGCCTGGTGTTGCGCAGCTATAGACTATTCAAATTTTAATAATAACAAAACTTAGTTTTATACTAGTGCCTTCTCAACATTCCCTCCCAGGAATAATCATCATCGCCACTTACATAACGACAGTTCTACGCAGCTCATTTATTTTTGCCCGTGAACGTGGACCAAGTGTTAAAAGCAGCAGGTTTGCACCCCTCCTACACAGTGTCTGCGATTTGACACAGCCTTGCATATTCAATGATGTTAATGGATGCATTTTGCTCTAACAAAGCTATGTGGTTTGGGTGTCTAGAGATATATAGATCATAATTCCAAGCATTTGTAGGCTCCTAGGTGTAGTGTCTGTCATCATGATTTTTATTTTAAAATGTGGAGATTTTCCAGGACCGTTAAGGTCTTGTTTACATGCAAACTACAGCTTAAATCTGTAAATCAAAGTTCCAAGGGACTCTCTGAAGGAATGTGTTGGAGGCTAAGCCGTCAGCCACTTCCCTTTAAACTCTCTGACAAGTGACCACACTTGTATCTTTGCAGTCCTTCAGTCAAGTGCTAATTGTGCTCCACACTCATTACTAATTTGATTCATGTGCAGTTTTTTTCAAGCCACTAGAAAATGCCCACAGTCCCAGAGGAATCTCTATCCCTGAAGGTTTAGCAGGTGAGCATGCTGTCTCTCAGGCATGTCTGAGAACATCTAGAACCCCAAGGATCCTTCCGCAGTACAGCATGCCTTATCCTGTGTGTTCTCATTGGAACCTGCCAGACTTTGGGTCCCTAGTCACAGCCTCCCCCCCCCACCCCCACCCCCGTCCTGTGATGGTGAAATTCTCAGCCCTTTCTGTTCTTTGGCTTGTGCAGTTTATCTGTATCATTCAATATTTATTGCATTTCTTTTATAACTACAAAGCTTTAAAGGAAAACAAGTATAAATACAGAGAAGAAAATTTAGATCAATGATGCTCTCATTTTTATAAAAATAATGACTATGTTATTGTGTGTGTATGTGTGTGTGTATGTATGCATGTGTGTCTGTATATGTGTGTGTGTGCATGTATTTGTGTGTATGTGTATGTATGCATGTGTGTTTGTAAGTGTATGTGTGTGTACATATGTGTGTGTATATATGTATGCATGTGTGTCTGTATGTGTGTGTATGTGTGTGTGCATGTGTGTGTATGTATGCATAAGTGTTTATATGTGTGTGCATGTATGTGTGTATATACATGTGTATGTGTGCATTTTTGTGTATAGATGTGTGTGTAAATATCCTCACTCTTCCACAATTTTATTCTTCATGTGCTTGAACTATTTATAATTGTTTTTGTCCCTCTGCTAAGAATACACTACCAGTGTTTTTACCTGACACATCTTCTCTGTGTTTTCAAAGCTGAAAAATATTCCATGGTCTAAAATATCCTTAATTGGCAGAATAAATCTCATATCGTTGGACACAAGGCCATTTCCCATATTTCCTGGTTATAAATCAGAATGTCTTCATAATAAATCCTTAGAATGAAACTACTTGGTCAAAGGCTATGCATTTTTTAATATCTGTGACATGTTAACAAATTACCCCGTGGAAACGGCAGCTCCATCCCCCTAGATGCCCACACCAGTAGTGCTTTATTTGACTTAAAAAACTCTCAGTGAAGCCAGGTGGTGGCGGCGGCGGCGGCGGCGCACGCCTTTAATCCCAGCACTCGGGAGGCAGAGCCAGGCGGATCTCTGTGAGTTTGAGGCCAGCCTGGGCTACCAAGTGAGTTCCAGGAAAGGTGCAAAGCTACACAGAGAAACCCTGTCTCGAAAAACCAAACAAACAAACAAAAAAAAAAACCTCTCAGTGCTATTTCCTGATCTGGATTGGCCTTACTTTATATGGTGGGCCACAAGTTTAGTTACAATAAACTAATTAACTCTTTGCTATCCATAAGTCCTGTAACATTTTACAACACATTATTTGCTTTCCTTCAGTTACATGTATGGAATTCAGTGATTCATGGAAAATATATTAATGTCTTCTTAAATCCTGAAAACCATTTAAACACATTTCTTACTTGATCTCAGTTACTACTTTAAAAAAATTAACTTGAAAAATATGTTTTGTGTTAAATATATAAAACAGGGAATTGTTTTATATATATATATATATATATATATATATATATATATATATATATATATATCCAAATAGTGTACAAGCTAGAACCTGAGCATCCTGGACAAGACTTTGATAGCTACCACATTTGTAGTGCTACAGTATCATGTATCAAAAGTCTTTTATCCTTGGCTCTGTCTCACTACGGTCACTTGATAAATCGTTTTTTAGTATCTTGTAGAGCAAAACATACTCTACTTTATGATTTTCTTTTCCTTTCCCTTTTTCTGTGTTAACAAAAGACCCCACTGGCCTAATAAGGTGGCATACTTCCTTAATCCCAGCACCTGAGAGTCAGAAGCAAAAGGATGTCTAAGAGTTCAAGATCAGCCTGGTCACAGAGAGTCCCAGGGCAGCCAAGGCTTTTCTCTAAGATCCCATCATAACAATGACAAATCCCAATGGGACTGATTTTGATACTCATTGAATTTAAATTAGTAGTGGTCTCCAAACATCAAAACTTCCATCTAGTATTTATCAATTTCTTTTAAAAATATTTCTGTCTTTTCTATTTTTTAATTTTTCCTTCATATAAAGTATGTGTGTATGTGTGTGTGTATGTGTATGTGCACATGTGTTTCACTAAACATTCATAGTTATGCTTCTAATTTTAGTGACCACGGTACGTGAATTCCTTAATATGGTGATTTTATTTTAACCAAGTTAAAATTTTTATGTAATTTTCTAGCATTTACTAATATATGGTAAAGAGAGTTCTATCTAACTATTTTATAACCAAATGACATCTGCACCCACATGTTTGATAAGAATATTTTTATTACTTACAAAGGACAATTGGAAATCCTTATTACCATGTGTTGAATTCTGAATTCCTCTTTTTACAGTAATAGAGTTCTATGTATCCGTTTTGATTGTGTCTGTAAGTTAAGAGATGTAACACGAATCTCTAAATGGTCTTATAATAAAAAAATCTAGAAGCCAGATACTGGGGTAAATGCTGAAAGATCAGAGAGACAAAGGAACAAGCCACTGCCACATCTCACCTCACCAACTCCACGAATCCTCTGACTAAAATCCTCTGAGTTCTCACCTATAACACAAATCTCAAAGGGTCTTGTGAATAAAAAACATAGGAGCCAGGTATTGGGGTGAACGCTGAAAGATCAGAGAAACAGAACAAGCCACAGCTAACTTCACCTTGCCAATTCCTCAGCTGATCTTGTTTCCTCAAACTGGAATCCTCTGTGCCCTCATTCGAATGGATCTCAGCTGAACTGCTACTAAAAGCCTAAAAGCTTAAAAAGACCTCTAGTTCCTGGTTCTCACACCTTATATACCTTTCTGCTTCCTTCCATCACTTCCTGAGATTAAAGATGTATGTCACCATGCCTGGCGGTTTCCAGTGTGGCCTTGAACTCACAGAGATCTGGATGGTTCTCTGCCTCTCAAGTGATAGGATTAAAGGTGTGTGTGCCACCATTTACTGACCTCTATATCTAGTGGCTGTTCTGTTCTCTGACCCCAGATAAGTTTATGAGGGTACATAATATATTGGGGGACACAATATCACCACATTCACCTGAGAGACTCCAGCCAATAAAGCTCTCCAGCTGAGAAGCTTTTTGTTCCTGTTTCCTCATACTTTATAAGACAGAAGAAGTTAAAGGAGAACCAATCTCAACATTGCATATAAGATTACAAAGAAACAGCCTAAGGCTTTCAAACAGCCAACCTTAATCTATCCAGTAATTTACAGGAGCTGCCAAATGATAGCTATCCTCAAGGCAGTGTACGAGCTGATTGTACACATGTGCAAATGTTAGATTTGAGGAGCTTTAAAGAAGCAATAGGCTCATATGGCATCCACTCATCTTTTATGAAGCACCTTTCTTACATACATTTGGCATCCAACTTTTGGGGCACGAATTCATGAAAAAGCCACTTGCCGGAGCTACATGCAGCCAGAGTCCCTACCCTGCCAGCTAAGTTTTTGTTGCAGCCTCTCTGCAGCAAACTCCATAGGTTGTTGGGCTCCAAAACTGCAATACTTAGCAGCCACTTTCATACACTTCCCCATGCAGACTGGCTGGATCATTTGCTTCTTTCCTCTGCCAGTGTGTTTTGGCTTTCCTTGGGCCACCTTCTCAGACTGCTGCCACACTGTCATCTGAATCATCATAGTCAGCAGATTTGGTGAGTCAATTGGTATTTCTTAAAGGGAGGAATAAGTTAAAAGAAAGTTTTTTCCCACATTAAAAAATGGGAAACATTTTTACAATGGAGGGAGTTTGGTCTCTATTTGATAATATGATTGATGGTCTGAAAATGGAACAATTAAATGAGAGGATAATTAATGTTGATGGGATTTATGTAATGTCATTTATAAATATTTGTTTGATCATTTTGTTTTATCATTAAAAAACTGGTTAATATGAGTGCCAAGATAAAAGTTTTAGAAAAACTTGTTAAAACAGATCATAGAGATATTCAGACACAGACAGAAGAAGTTAAAGGAGAACCAATCTCAACATTGCATATAAGGTTACAGAGAAACAGCCTAAGGCTTTCAAACAGCCAACCTTAATCTATCCAGTAATTTACAGGAGCTGCCAAATGATAGCTATCCTCAAGGCTGTGTACGAGCTGATTGTACACATGTGCAAATGTTAGATTTGAGGAGCTTTAAAGAAGCAATAGCCTCATATGGCATCCACTCATCTTTTATGAAGCAGATGTTAAACTCATAGTCAAGTTGTAATAGAATTATCCCTCAAGACTGGAAAGATTTGGTTACAGTGGACTTAGAGGCTGGTCCCCGATTACAATTACAATAGAGGACCTGGTGGAAGAATGAGGCTAAGACCATTGAACAACAAAGTAGGGCTAGAGGTCTTGAAATATCCCAAGATCTACTTCTTGGAGGCGATTACGCTGATATAAAAAGACAATCTTTATATGATGACCACACCGTAGCTTTATGCCACACAGCAGTTTTGAATGCTTGGGACAAAATTGAAGAAGAAGGAAAGAGAATTGAGTCATTTACTAAATTTATACAGGGCCCAAAAGAAACCTTCACTGATTTCTTACAAAGACTGACTTCAGCAGTAAATAGAGTGATACCAAATTCAGAAGCTAGAGAAATAATTATTGAATCTCTGGCTTTTGAAAATGCTAATGCACAATGCAAAAGGGTAATTAGGCTGTTAAAAGCAAGATCAGTACCCTTGGAATAGTGGATCCAAGATATAGTAAATACCGAATCTCATGATCATGATGATGCTTGGATAGAGGTTTGAAGAAAAATAGTAATGTCAAATGTTTCAATTGCCCTAAACAAAGTCACCTAAAAAGGAATTGTAAACAGGGTATTCCTAGAAACAATGTTTTTTCTAGTAATAATCTCAACAGAACACCCCCTCCTTTCTGGATTATGCAGAAGGTGTGGCAAAGGTAGACATTGGACTAACAGAATGTAGATCAACAATGGACAGACAAGGTATTCCTTGCCTTCGCTGTCAGGAAACGTCCCGAGGGGCCTCTCTCAGGCCTCCATGTCAAATTCTGTTCAGTCCTTTCCTGTCATCATGGAAGAAATTTCTTCTCAGAGCAATTAAAGAACCTAATGCCTATTATAAAAATTCATACTGCTCTGGATGATACAACATTTTTAGAAAATAAAACAAAAATTTAATAAGAAACCATAAATCAAAACTGATAAAGATTAGATTTGGAAACTCCCCAAAGTTAGGGTTGGGGAAGAGTTTTGTTTTTGTCTTTCAGGAGAATGAAGGCTAAGGAATCTTAAGAACACTGGATAAATTGATACATCTGAAGAAAAAGGACAAATCATCCAGAAAAAAATGTCCCACAAAAAAGATTTTCTGCAGTGAATCATGACCATGCCTAATAGTGACCTTTGAAGTCTTTGAAAAGATGATGCAATCCCACAATGATGACTCCACATGGACTATGATAATGACATCAGACTGACAAATGCCACCCAAAGATTGGCTTTGGACTACAAACTGTTCAGGACAATATCAAGATGGCTACCTGAGATAATACCACCTCACAGACTACTCCAGTCAGGACTTGATCATAATCCAAAATTTTCTTTGTGTCCTCATAAGATTACCAGCACCCCCTATCAGCAGGAAGTAGCCTAGAAAACTATGTTCACATTCATTCCCAAAAAATGGATTATGGATGTTTGTCTTTGTTTAGGGGTTGGTTAAAAATTGTTATTGGTTATAGTCAATCTCTTTCTAAAAGAAGAAAGGGGAATATGATATAGAAATGTATTATTTAGAAATAATAGGATAAAATGGTAGATTATTGAATCTACTGTGCAAAGAAAAAAGGGAGGATATAAATATGATAAGATAAAAAGGTAGATTATTAAATCTACTTTTAAAAAGCAACTACTAGTTTTAAATATTTTACATTGGATTGGATTTTTGTATATTATATACAAATTTTGTATATTGATAAAAATTTGAGATTAATTTTGTTAGAATATACTGTACATACACTTCTAATCTTGTTCAAGGTATTGTACCTACACAGCTCATTTAACAATGTAATGCAAATTACTAGTCCTTGAAAGTTATTATTACAAACTATTTAGGATAATAAAGAAATGTAAGTTAGTAGTTAATTATTACAATCAAACTTGTAGTCATATTAGGTATGTTTTTAAGGTCAAACAGATATATTTTAGATAGGTCATCTTCAAACACTTCAGAGATCTATAGAATATGGTATTTAAGATGTTTTAATAACATATATTCTTTTTTATGATTATGAGACATGTCTGCTCCTGGCAGCACCAATCTACTTCTTAGAATCCGATGGGCATCAGAGAAACTCTTATGGAGTTTACTTTCTTTGTGGCAAGTTAGCCACTGGGCAAGAAAATGTCCTTGCCTTGACTGCTGACAGTATGCTGTCCAAATGGGATGAGCAGAGCACAAAAGAAAGGACTGCTGAACTTTGCCAAGAAAAGGTAGGACAGCCCCTCAGAAAAGTCTGCTTTACAGATAAGTCTATCAGATATGCTAGACCTGTAGGCTGAAGATGGATGCTCCAATGTTACAGAGGAACCTTGGGTGACTGTCCAGGCAGCCAGCTGTTTCTGTCATTTTTCACATTTTTGGAAGTTGTTTGCCTGCACTTCCTGTTTTACTAGGTAATATTACTTCCTTCTCAAGTCCCTGAGGGAGTTGAAGATTAGATAGTTATAGTTATAGTTTTCCTTATTAAAAAAATTCAGAAAAGAAACTCACTAAAGATGTGTAAAGTGTACAAATTTGAAAGACATCAAAAGATAGTTTAGGGTTGATAATACAAGTGAGGATAGAATGTGAATTAGGTACAACATTTTGGACTTACCAAAATAGGATAAATAATGGAGTATTTTCTCTGAATCTGTCAAATGTTAAGGGACTGGATATTGTTAATGTAATTCTTGATTGTATATATTATATATACTTGTACTTATTGTACATAGTTTTTCTTATATTAGTTATTATATTAGTTATTACCTTTTATTATTTTAGACAAAAAAGGGAAATGTGGTGATATATTGTGTACCCTAATAAAATTTCCCTGAAGATCAGAGAATACAAGGCACTAGATTAAACATAGAGGCCAGGCAGTGGTGGCACACACCTTTAATCCTAGCACTCAGGAGGCAGAGATTCATCTGGATTTTTGTGATTTCAAGGCCATACTGGGCTACACGAGATTAATTCAGTCTAGGAGAGAAATAGAACTAGGCAATTGTAGATGAATTTCTAAATGGTCTTATTAAATAAAAAACATAGAGCCAGAAATTGGGGTGAAAGCCTGAGAGAGATCAGAGGAATAGGAACAGCTACAGCTATCCTTACCTCACCTACTTGCAGCTTCCAAATGTGAGATAATTCCTGTCTACCCACACCTATATGCCTTGCTATTCTGCCATCTGATTTGCTCTCTCTGTCCAGCTACATTGTTTCCTCTTCCTGCCCAGCTCTGTCACTTCCTGTCTGTCTATACAGACCTCCAGACCTCCATGGTTAACTAGTGTTGGAATTTAAGGTGTGTGCCACCACACCTGGCTGTTTCCACTGTGGCCTTGAACTCACAGAGATCCAGACACATCTCTGCCTGCCAAGTGATAAGATTAAAGGCATGTGCTAACATTGCATGACTTTTGTGTTTACTTATAATGGCTTGGTTTTTTCTCTGATGTCCAGGCAAGCTTTATTTGTTAAAGCACAAATAAAATATCACCACACTTCAGCACAAATAATATATTACTACAGGCAGTGGTGGCACACACCTTTAAGCCCAGCACTTGAGACCTCATGCCATTGCTACCAGTATTGTAGGAAGCACAGATGCCTTTAATCCCAGCACAAGGAAGGAAGTGATATAGCTGGGTGGAGAAAGGTATATAAGGCGTGAGGAGACAGGAACAAAAAGCTTTTCAGCTGGAGAGCTTTTTTGGCTGGAGTCTTTCAGGTGAGAACTCAGAGGATTTCAGTCAGAGGATTCAGATTCATGGAATTGGTGAGGTGAAACGTGGCAGTAGCCTGTTCCTTTGCCTCTCTGATCTTTCAGCATTTACCCCAATATCTGGCTTCCAGATTTTTTATTAAAAGACCTTTTAAGATTAGTGTTATAAGAGGGGACTTTATTTTGAAGAACAGCTTCAGGTTCATAGCAAAACTGAATGGAAAGTAAGGAGAATGCCTACACACTTCAGTTCCCTCCCCTCATATCCCCCCAATCCTATGTCAGTAGAACCCACTTGTGAGAATCAGTGAGCCAACACCAGTGCACCTATATCATCTATGGTCCATATTTCAAAGGAGAACTCACTGCTTTCTAATTCTGTGAGTGTTACACAATTGCAGTTCCATGCAGAATAGTCTTCTTGTCCTCTGTGCTCTACCTACCCTCCCCTTGAAGTCTACATGCTCATCATATGCTCTACAGTTACACCTTCTGAGAACACCATGTAGTTGAAATCATCCAGTGCAGAGCAATATCTATTCCCGAAATTTGCCTTAAAGATTCTGCATGTCTTTTCCTGGCTTGTCAGCTCATTTCTTTTGATTGCCAAGTAATATTCCAAAATGAGTAAACTGATTTATTTATTCACAAGTTGAAGGATCTCTTCACTGATTCCAAGTCTGAGTGATTGTAAATAAAGCTGCTCTAACCATTCGGTATAATGTTTTCTAGAAATAAGTTTTTATTCATTTAAGTAAATGTTGTGGATGTAAATTAGTGTATTAGATAGTAACATCATGTTTCTTTTTATGAGACACCTCTAAAGTGTCTTCCAAAGTGAGTGTACTCTTTTGGGTTCCAGTGAGGAAGGAATGGCAATTTCTGACTCCCCACAGCCTCACCTGCATTGGTTATTGCCGGTGCTTTGGATCTTGGCCATCCTAATAGGTATGCAGTGGTGATAATTTCTACTTCTCTAATGATGTATGATGGTAAATATATTTTTCTCTATTCGCCTGAAAGTTATATATCATCTCTGAAGAGGTGTTTGTTCAGGTATCTTGCCCATTTTTAATTGCATGATTCATTTTCTTATTGTTTTATTTTTTGGATAATAGTCCTTCATAAATTATTCTTCCAAATATTTTCCTCTCCAGAAGTCATCCTTTAAATAAACGTGACTTCAAAGGGACCTTTCTTGCCTTTCCAACATAGTGAGAGCTATAGGCTCTGAATGAACAGCTTCAGAGGTGTAAAGGCAGAATGGACTCTAGTTCCCCAATTAGTAGTTACATTTAAGGGAGATTTATCTTCAACTGCATGTTTTATTAAATCGTTTTTCTCCTTGGATCTGTTAATATGTACATTAGTCAAGGTTTCCCCAAGAGTACATTAGAGAGCTGTGTGAGGGACTTAGGATGAAAGCCTGTGGTGACTTCCAGTGCAAATCTGAGGACACAAGAGTCCCTAGGTCAGAGATAGGGAGGTCAACAGTGCAGCATTCAGTCCAAGGTAGGAAGCCTGAAAGTCAGAAATCAGCTGGTGCACATCTTGCATATCTTGGCATTTGAAGGGTAGTGGACCTGGTGCTTTGATATGACATCCTTCCACACGTGGGGGGCAGGAGGGGGGACAGTGTGTGGATGTCTCTCCAGGAGAGAACTTGCTTTCCATGGTTCTCTGTTCTATAGGGCTCTAAGCAGGGTAGGTGACACCCTTCCACACTGATGAAGGTAAATTTTCTTTATTCTGCCTATGGATTCTAATGCCAGTCTTTCCTGGAAATACCTTCATGGACAAACCAAGACATTACCTTTTATCAGTTCTCTGAGTACCTTTTAAACTAGTCTCTCTGAGTACCTTTTAAACTAGTCAGACTGAGACATAAAATTAACCCTCATCTGCGGCTGACTTGGTTACTCGGCTCTCACTAGTAAAATGTAGAAGAAAGCACAATGTTTACTTAATGAAAAGTGGGATGCACATCACCAATACATAGCCCAGGCATGCCCTGTTGTCTGGGGTTTCCATAGCAGGTTAAGCACATAAGAGGAACTGAAGAAATGGTTTTATATTCTTCTGTAACAGTTCTCATAGTGTGAACTCATCACTTCCTTTGCCACCTAAAAATAATCTGACTTGTAAAATATTTATTTTCTGCTCATTTATATTAATTTCCATTTCTAGTTTCCTAGTCTTGTTGTTTATCTTATATAATCCCTTTCCATACATTTACCTTCTTCGTCTTTTTTTTTTTTTCTGTTTTAGAGACAGTTCAGCAGTGAAGAGAACCTGCTGCTCTACCAGTGAACCCAAGTTTGGTTCTCCAGCCCCAGTGGGTCCAAGACCCTCTTCTGGCCTCCATAGACATCCACCCTTGGATACACAAGCATGCGTGTGTTCTTACGCGCGTGCGCACACACATGTAATCAAAAATAAAACAAATCTTATTTTAAAAAGAATAAAAATATGTGAGGATAAGAATTCACCTTAGACTTTAGTGTTAGCAATATTTTTGCATATTTCCTATTCTTACTGTTGACTCTTAAACTATTACTTGTTTTTGCCTTTGTTTCTGATAAAAAAAATAGGAGAGTTATACTTTTCCAAATAACTATATTTATAAAGTACACTCTTGTCATTAATTTTTCATGTTATTATATTTTGGGTAGAAATTTAATTGTCTTGAAGGTAAGGGATATGAGGTACTCAATTTCTGACTTGGTTAAAATAATTTAAATCATACTTTGTGACCTAAAATAAATGCTAATTTTACAAATGCTTTATTAGAACTGAACGTTTAAGGAATTATTCTTTTTCTAATGTAAAATTCAGTACATACTCATCAAATTCATCTTAAATTTTATTTTTCAAATATTCACCTATCTACTTTTGTTCTGCAATCCCATGTATCTATTTAAATTGGCTATAACTTATTACATTTAATTTTTGAATTTTTTGTTCATGTTTGTGTATATGTGTGAGTGTGTGCCACGTGGCTGCGGCTGCTCTCAGCTGCAGAAAACGGCTGTCACCACCCCTATGCTGGAGCATCTAGCAGCTGTGAACTACCCAATGGAGGTACTGGGAACCGAACTCAGGTCTTTCTTATCTGTTTGGTCGTGAGGCGCAAAGAAACATGTGCAAGTTGATTGCCGCCTTTCTCCCCGCCCCGTCATTTCCTCCTTATAACTTAATTGGCTTTTGCTTTATGTGTTTTGACATCATAGTACTTGACAATTGTCAGCTTATTTGATTTCTACATGCACATTTTTTTTAAAAAAATGATACTCTCTGATGTGCCAAAAATTTGATTTCCCCCCAAGGTTTCAAATTAGCCCTTTGGAATTTTAAGTATGGATCCAAATTTTGCCATTGCAATTATACTTTCAATTTTAATTTATTTAAATTAATTCCATTTCCTTTGAATTCTAATATTCCATCTAAATGAGAAAATGCACGTTGAATGTTTTGAATAGTGCCTGCCAGGTAAGTCCTCCACAAATGCTGACTGTTACTATTATTAATATCATCTCATGCTGATGGAGAACACTTTAAAGCTCAGCTCACCCAAGCACCCCAGCTCCAAAATGGTCTTATTTCCTGTGTGTTTCAGGAGTGTGTGCTTCCTGGACTCCTAGAGAACAATGCCATGTCAGAGGTCCCATGAAGCTCTACAGCTCTGTCTCTACACCATGCATCACTTTGTCCTCATGGAACTGGAAGCTTTTCCCTTGGTTCAACTCACCAGACCCTTGTTTGCCTCTAGAATCCTTCATTTCAGTCTGAACTTGGACCGCAGTATCAGCAGCTCTGCAATCTGGCAGCCCAGGTGGGAGGAACTAGGGAGAGCGAGATCTGTACAATAGCCATGATGGAGGAAATTCTAAGTCCTTTTTGCATCCAGCCCCTCTTTCTTGTCTAACTCTCTCTTGGCTGGACATCTTGGCCAGTGATAAGCTGTGTTCTGCTCAAATGCTCAGCTCCTAATCTGCTGTAATCTTATCAGATGCTGGGGAAGCATTGCTGCTGCCTATGGTGGAGACTTGGAAGACGACTGATTGAATAACAGCAATAATTGCCATGTTTTATGCCTTATTTCCTGTGTGTTTCAGGGGTGCATGCTTCTGAAGCCCTTGAGAGCAGTGCTGTCCTTATACTCAAGATGAAAATGGAGGATTCTAGAAGCAAATAGTGGTTTGGTGAGTAGGGAAAAACACCCTGCTTGTGTCCCTGTACTGTTTAAAATTAGAGGCTATGAGCTGGATTTCCCCTTACTTGTTAATGAGAGGACATATCAGTATGTTCATTGGAACCTAACTTTAAGTAATATTCCTTGTTTCCCCAGAGGATTCTAATTTATAACCATGATAAATATCCTCTCATTTATTATTCTAGTGTTCTCATTCACCCTCAAGAAGTATCCTAGTTTGGGACTTAAATTATGTCATTTGCATATGGATGATCTTTTTAGAGTTGCCTGCGTGGCAGGTGGGTATGTAATGAAACAGCCGACTCCTTCTGAAGGGGACATAGCTCAAGCCATAAAGGAATGAGCATTCCTATCAACACGCAAAATCCACTGAGTCCATGTGCAAGATTGTGCCAACGCTGCACTCATGAAGATAGCCCCTTTCTTCCAATTGTCCAAACTTGTTTCTCAGAATCAATATACCCTGCATCTTCTTAGGAAGCTAGATCAGACTGCATGTGGTGAACCATGTTTCTCGCACAGCCAGCTTCATGACCAGAGGCCATGCATCTGCTCAGCCTTGCTCATCTTTTGCTCATTAGTGAGTTCTTGAGATATAGGAGGCCATGACTGACACACATCTTATAGTAATGAAGTAAGGCTAATGCAACTGTACGAAGTTATCAGCCTGCTCAACCCTGAACAGTGGGAGCAACAACAATTAGATCCTGCAGTGTAAACCTGATGGCAATGAGGTTCCTCATTCTACCTGCTTATCAGGCAGTCTGGGTTACAATAGTTCTGAAGGAGCAGCCCCTCTGCTCACAGGCCAACCAATTGGATGTGGTAGTCAGTGTGCTTCCTAAATAGCGACTAGGCACAGTTGGCAACAGAGTGAGTCTGCTGCTCTTCAGGCAGATCATCTATTTCATTGAATTCCCCAAACATTAGTGTGTACCCCATCCCTTCCCCATATTGGCAGGTATCACCAGGCGGCCCAAGTGGCAAATGAAAGGATGTTCGGGCATCCTATGCCCTCTGCATTAGAGAAGGAAGTGGGGGGCACAGGGCATTCTTGCTCTTCTGCTTCGCTCACCTTTAAATCCATCAGTGGGGACAGCAGCCAGAGTGCACATTTCGCTTGCAGCTAGCCAGTAGAGGAGAGAGGATAGCTATTGATCTCAGACTAGTCCTTCTCTATCAGAATGCTGTGCTGTCACTCTTTCTTGTAAGCACCATGCTCAAAAATGTGTCATGTGAATCCAGACATCTCTGTGTTCACCTCTTTGCTCTGGCTTTGATCTCTGTATAGCCCCAGAAAACATGCTTATTTTCTCTATAGCTGAGATCTCCCCTCTATAAAAGGAAGGTGAATTCCTTCTTTAGAGTGTTATCATGAGGCATTAGTGAAATGGCGTTTATATGTCTAGCTTGGGCCTGATACTTAATGGGGTTAATGAATATTATTAGCCTTTTTCATGATTAATGCTAGTTGAGTGAATGAATGGAGATTGTATTTGAGGGTAGAATAAATTAATAATAAATGAATGTACACCCTGGCCAAGCATTATGCTAGGGATGCAGGGAAAATGGTGACAGTATTTTGATGTCACTCCTTCTACCCTGATTATACACATCAGTGAAGCCAGGCCTTAGTTTTGAAGGGAAAGTTTTAAAAGAACACATAACTGTGGTCTAAAGTGGCATTAAAAGCTCTGGCAGAATAACAGACAAAGGAAGCCTAGTCTCAGGGAAGGCCCCCCTAAAGATGTGCCTCCTCACAAGGCATGATCTCCAGTGGAAAGGAGGAGAAGGAGCTAAGCAAAGACACAGAGCAGACAACACCCTTGGAAGCTCTGTGAGCAAGGGAACAAAACGCTGCCTAAGAATCAAAGAAGGGCAGTGGTGTGCCATCGAAGTTTTCAGTGGCCATGGAACTGGGGGTCAGAAGGAAGTGCATGTGCCCTGTGACCATCTCTGCACTATCTGTATTGGAGTTTGGAAAAGCTGAAGTGGAGTGACATTTTGGGTCCAAAACAAGAGAATTTATTATGTCAATCAGCATATTTCATTTCCCCTTTCTGAATAATTAATGGACCCATAACACAGGAACTCAAAACAATCACTTCACTTTGTTCATGACTTTGTGGATTGAGAGTGTTCAGGTCTCACTTGAGGTCTCCTGTATGATCACAAACAGATGTCAGCCAAGGTTATAGGCATTTGAAGAATGAACATTCAAGATGGCCACTGATTATAGCTTGAAGCTCATCTGAGGCTGTCATACACAGGAGCTCTGTACATGGGGACTCAAGGTGACTGAATTGAAATGTTGGCTCATTTTTTATAGAGAAAGCATGCCCCAAAGTATACAACCTCAGAATTTCCATAGTAACACCTCTGTTGCCCATGGTTGGTGGAAGTAGTCACAAGAGCATAGAGATTCAAAGGGAAGATATACCAACGCAGCCTCTTCATTGGGAGTATGAATAAAAACTGAGGTCATGTTTTAGAACTACCACACAAGGGAAAAGGAAAGAGGCCCATACAGACTGTAGCAAGTACAAGGAGAGATAAACAATATGATGGGACATATGGAGATTCCCACTGACCTTAGCAAGAACAGTTTCTGTGGGATGAGGGGGTTGACACAGCTTAAGGCACTGCTCCCGAAGTATGGCTGAAGTGAGAAGGAATAGACGGTACAGTGAGGGAAGATGAGGAGACAGCTCCCGTCATTCCTCATCCCCATCTTTTCTTCATTTAGTTCCTCGTGAAGTAGCTTTAAGTATGAGTAAGCATTGATGAGGAAATCATAGTTTCAAGGAAGCAACTACATACCCAGGAGAGAGGGGGCACAACTAAGAATGTAAGGTTCTTGAGAAGGCAGCAGGAAGGACGTCAGAGACTAAAGGAGAAATAGCTAACCTTAGAAAGAAGGAAGTCCCGTAGCCTCCCCCAGTTCATGGTGTTTATCTTTTCACTTTCTGCTTTCTTCTGAAATTCTCCAGAACTCACAGCTGATCCCCGTCAACACAGAGACCACATCAGCATTAAATTGGCCCTTGTTCTTCATGCATTCTTCATACCTTGTAACCTCAGCTAATTCTAAGTATTTACTTCCTACTGTAAGCCTCATGGTGCCTGGTACAGAGTGAGTTCAAGTAAAGCCTTAGTCATTATGTTCCTCATCAGAATGTCTGGGACACAAGCTCAGAGATCATAAGAACAGAGATCTGTGCTTCCAAACATCTAAAGGAGGCCCTCGGCAAAGAGTGGACCAACAGTGATCTCACCAAGTCCTCCTATGTTCTCACACTGAGGGCTTTTCAGATGTATCTGCTAAATCCTGAGGTAACCCTCTCCCAGGCCAATAGTGGATTCCTCCAGAGAGTGTGATGATATCCAGGTTTTGTTCAGTGTTTATTGGGGATCTACTACAACATGCCAGAAACTTTGGCTGGAGGACCATCCATGCCTCAGACTCAACAGTCTCCCCAGGCAGTTGCTGTTGGCTTTTATAGTCTGCATCCTAAGCGCCAAGTTTCCAGGTGCCTTAGAGCAAGCTGCTTTATTTAGACAGCAAACAAAACTTTTGGTTAGAGGTTTTGAAAATAATGCAATCTATTTTTCCTTCCTCCTAGCTATTTTCCATTCTTATGTAAGGTTTCCTCTACAAAGCTCTAGCCAAAAGTCAGAAAGCAGCAGGCAGCATATATCCAATATCCTCAGAAATAAGAGGCCAAAGCCCCCTGCCAGGCAGCGCTGGACATGGCAGTTGAGTTTGGATGTGCTGGAGGCTTTAGCACAAGACATTTGCAGCAAAACCAGGAGCTGGGGTGAATGCAGAACCCACCATATGAGTGAACAGCTGGAGTTTAGGTAGAGGCCTAAACCAAGGACAAAGCTGAGTGTTTCAAGAAGGGACACTATTGGCCCATGACTCCTGGAAGAGGGGATATTTGTGTCAAGGAGAGCTGGTGTCGGTTGAGACCCTTCACTCAGGTCTCCCTTTCTGAGTCACTCGTTTGCTGTGCCGCTTTCTTCTTGAGGCAAAGAACAGGTGGCTTTCAGCCGAGCAGATGATTGATATTATCTGGAAGTTTGCGGACTAGGTAAGGAATATGTTCAATTGTTGCTGAATATTTAACTATGCAAAGATATGTTACATTTGTTTAACTATGTAAAGATGTGTTGCGGCCGTTTAATTATGTAAAGATGTGTCACTGTTTTTATCTTGCCTGCCTAAGGCACCTGATTAGTCTAATAAAAAGCTGAATGGCCACTAGTGAGAGAGGAGGTACAGGCAGGACCTCTGGGCAGAGAGAGTAAGTAGAAGGAGGAATTTAGGCTAGGGGAGAGGGAAGAAAGAAAGGAGACAAGAGGGAGATGCCAGGGGCCAGACAGACAGACAGACATGGGCAAAGGAGGGAAGTAAGGCATACAGAATGAAAGAAAGGTAAAAAGCCCTGAAGCAAATGCACATGAATAGAAACAGGTTAGATTAAGCTAAAAGAGCTAGTTGGACATGTCTGAGCTAAGGCCATGCATTCATAATTAGAAACAAGTCTCCATATCTTTATTTGGGAGCTGGTTGGCAGCCCAAAGGGGAAAAAAAAAACAACTCTATTCAATACCCAAGGAGCTGCTTCTTTGACCAGAGTGGTTTTCCCTGCCAGGGAACTGTATCAGTTTCTAGTCCCATTGCTATGGCCAAATGTCTGACAACGGGCAACTTACAAAGGACAGATTTGTTTAGGTTTGTAGTTTGTGGAGCAGTGCAGTCCACCCTGGCAGGGAGAGCAGGATGGCAGAAGCTGAGGCATTGGCCACACCGTGACCACAGGCCAGAAACCGATGGGTGATGTCGTTCTGTATGCTGTGAATATGTGTTGCTCTCATTGGTTGATAAATAAAGCTGTTTGGCCAATGGTGAGGCAGAATAAGGTTAGGCAGGACATTCCAACTAGAGATAGAGGAAGGAGAAAGAACAGAAAAGATGCTGCTAGTCGCCACCAGGAGAAGCAAGATGTAAAAGTACCGGAAAGCCACGAGCCACATGACAAAGTATAGATTTATAAAAATGAGTTAATTTAAGATGTAAGAGCTAGCTAACAAAAAGCCTGAGCCATTAGGCCATACAGTTCGTAACTGATATAAGCCTCTATATGCTTATTTGGGTCTGAATGGCTATGGGACCACGGGGCTGTGGACTGGTGAGACACACAAAAAATTTCAGCTACAAGAAACAGAGCAGGAAGTGTGTGAGGCTAGGCTATCACATCAAGGCAAGATCCAGTCACCTTACTCCTCCACCAAGGGTCTACCTCTTGAAGTGTCTACAACCTTCTAAAACAGCACCAACTGGGAACCAAGAGCTCAGACACAGAAACCCTTGGAGGGCAGTTCACATTCAAACCACAATGGATATAGAGAGTCAGAACAAACCTGAATTTTCTGGACCCTTCCTGACGGTTTATCTCTATTTCCTGTATGCTCCTTGTCCAGTTCCACATAAATACAGGATGCTGCAGATTTACTGCACCCATTTGAACTGCTAACACTTGCCTGTATATTCAACTTCTGGAGGTAGCTACAGATTCCTGTTTAATTGAATAATATATTTTAATAATTGTTCTTTTCTGAGTCTTGAAACACCCGTACAATAGTTTTTAATTCAATATAAAGTGTCTCTTGATACTTTTATGAGTCTTTCAATACAAATGAGACTACAATTAGCATAAATGGCTGGAGAATACATAGTAAGCTGAATCCTTCACATAGTGCCAACTTGAATATTAATCACTTCAACTGAAATAAGAGTGGATAAATGGCAGTCTTTGATACTGAAGTGTGTTTTCAAATGAAAGTATTTTTTTTCTTTCATTTACTGGTGAGGAACTAGAAAACCTCGCCTAAATTTGTCTACTAAGGAGGGGAAAAAACGTGCATATTCTCAAATCTGGGTCTCTGCCAAAATACTAGGTCTTTAATGGGTGCCCCCTATAACCTGGTATTTGAAATGAGGTAAGAGCCTCCATATCATCTGTGTAACAGGCATCAGATGAGCAGCTGGAAGGGGGAACGGCAGTAAACTGCTTAAAAATAGCCAAAGTTGGGGCTTGAGACATGGCCCAACTGTCAAGAGCATATGGTCTTTTTGTGGAGTGCCTGAGTTTAGTTCCCAGTACTCACACTGGGAAGCTTACAACTGTCTACAACTTTTGTTCTAGGGGATTTAGCACCCTCTTCTGAAGTGCATGAGTACCTGCAGTCATATATGCACTTACACAGAGACACATTCACACACACATAATTCAAAATAAAAAGTAATAATCAAAGGTATCATAATGACTAGCTACTACTGTTTGGTACTGCCTCTCCCAAGACACCAGTGTATTGACAGATAGTAGCTTTCTACCATCTTGAGCCATTTGGTTCCTAGAAGGCTCCAGTACATCAATGGTGGCACCACAGGAAATATGACAGCATGAAATGGGCCACATACCTTACTGCAGCTGTTAGCCTGTCTTCTTATTTCTCCATTGTTCATCAGTAGCATGGAGCATCATTGTTGCTTTACAAACCAACTGTTTCCCTCACTTCTAGTTCATATCAAAAGCCACATCCCATCAAGATCTTCGCACTTTATATCTCCTGCCATGCTTTCTCTCCAGCCAGCCACATCTACTCTGTCTACATTTCATTGTACTGTTCCGTGTTTGGGGCATGAGAGCTTGGCCTAAGAGGAAAAGATGAGTGTTTGAATGACACAGCTACAGATCTGAATCTGAAGAACTAATCAGGTGATGTGAGTTCAGACAAGTCATCCCAAGTCTTCAGAGCCCTTTTCTACTAACTTGCAATGTAAGAATAACAATACTTACCTCAGGGAGTTACTGTAAGACCTTAACAGGAAAATATCCATAAAGTCCAAGTTAAACACCTTTATAATTAACTGTTCATGAATACCAATATAGTTCAGAAGAATATCCCAAACTGTCAGCATTTGAGGTTCCAATTTTGTCTTCTAAATGTTCTGAAGTCTGAAAAGAAAGAAACAAACAAACAAACAAACAAACAAACAAAGGAAAGAACCAAGGAAAAAAGAAAGTCTTAGGAGCCAGGTGTCTTCTTTGCTCAACTCATAAGTATGACCCTTGACACAGCTGGGCCATTGATGGCTGCTGCCTGACACTACTAAAAAGACACAACCTGCTTAAACCACATCTTAGTTCTCTCCTTACTGCCCATGATCCCCCTGCTGCTTCACCTGCTCCTCTCAGCTTCCCCCTTTCACTGTAAAGGAGTCTAGTGAGTTCATTAGATCCACCTGGGTAGCCTCATCTAAAAGCCAGCTGATAGGCAACCCTGATCTCCTCTGCAGTCTGTGTCTCCTCTCTGTATGTTCTCACATATTCCCAGGTTACAAGGACTCAGACGTGGATATTTTTGAGGCTCATATTCTACCTACCAAGGTTTCTATTTTCTTCTTTTCTACTTTAAGCAGTATCACCAAATGCCCTCTTCTGTCAACCTTACTTTAAGAAACTTCACATCTGATAAAAGAAGTTCATCCCTGAAGCCCTAAGAAAAGGTAAAGACAAAACTTCCTTCTATGTATCAATAGAATAGAATAGGTACAACACATTTTCACCCCAGAGATTTTCACATGACCCAGACATACAGAACATAAAACAGGTATATAAATCAAACATTAAGTGAAAGTAAATCATAAAGAAATTGTTTTTTTTTAAAAATCTTCTTTCTTCACACAATCTTACCGATTTTGAAAGCTGGAGAGATTTTACATACTAACGAAATAAATGTGCTTGCTAGTTTTACATAAAGAATTAAATGCTGGCTGAATATTTGATAGCATATGATACAAGACATCTTCAACATCTTTCAGAGTTGATCAATGTTTTGATTTTATAATCATCAGTGTTGAGAACACCACTTTACATAAATATGTAGTACAAAATGGCAGAAGTACAATTGGGCCATTTCAGAAATGATTGAAAGTTCTTCTCCAATACCAAGCCAAAATCTGCATAGTGGTTTATTTTACTGTAACACTCAAGTCAGCAACTTCAACAGTAATTTTAAAAATTAAACCTTCCAGCATAACACTATCTAATCATACAAACCTGATACATGTTGAAGAATGATAGTAGGAAAAAATTAAAAGTCTATTTTCTTCAATTAAACCATTAGTTTCTGTAAGACTGAAAATATTGTATATAAAATAAAAGCATTACAATTCATAACATGCAGTAGTCTAGGATCTGAACCATGCTGTCTCCAACAGCATTCATTGGCTTCATGTGGCATGATGGCATGCAAAGTGCACATACTTTGTGGCAACTCCAAGGCTTGGTGGTGTCTCTTGATACAAAGTGAGCAAGTGGTGCCAGAGGCCCCTCATATTCATTAAGCATCTGGATTTTAGTTAATTTTTATCATTCCATGCTCAGAAACGTTTTGTTGCAGCTTATTATTTTTGTGACACCCCCCCCCCATTCAGTAATGCACACTCATATTAGGGTCAAGACCCGAAGCTTAAGAAGCTGTGCTGTCTACAAAGACTCAATCAGTGTTAACCTTCTCTTATGTGCCTGGAAAACCAGTGCCCTATTTACTATTAGATAATAGCTAACTTCCTTATCCTAGCATTTGGAGTAACTGTAGAATGGCTCAACCTGCCCATTATCGTGGGACAACCCTTGTTTCCAAATTCATTAAACTGTCATTAGACATTAAATGTAATTATTTGAGAACACCTCTTCTGGGCCAGACATGTTCCAAATGCAGATTAAGTATATTTAGTTCAACTTCTGCAAAGGCTCTTCAATCCTGGTTTTGCCAGTGGCAGTTTCTCAAGTCATTTCCTTCTCTCCATTCTTTTTTGAAGGTTGTGTGCTAAGAGACCATCCCTGCCCAGTCTAATGGGAATTCCCCTCTGAGCATTCAGTGCATGAATTACATCATACTCATCATTTGATGCAGGCTTTTAAAGAGCCTTGGGATAGTTCCTGATGATTAAGTCATTTTCCCAACCAAAATGTAGGTTCCTCTAGGACAGAATCTATGTCTTCCATCCTATAACCCACAGAGCAGGGAGTAAGGAATTGAGAACTGGAAGGTGAAGACTGTTTATACTAAGTAGGAACTATAGTCTTGCCATGGGAAAGCCAGAGGAGTTTTATGGTTCATTATCAATGTTCATTATGTGTCGCTCTCCTTCTAGGAAAATGAAGAATTATACTCCCAGGCCCTTCTAGTCAGGTGTGGTAATGTGACTCAGTCTGTCCAATGAGATGTGATGAGAAATGACAATCCGCTTTCTAGAACTTGTAGCTGAATAACTTGTCGTTCCTATCTAGTTTCTATAATAATTCCTTAGATGGTGACATCCCAAAACAGAGAGGAATGAGCAGGAATGAAGAAGAGGTCTGCTTCTCTCTAACTATTAGGGCTTAAAAAATTAAATAAAGTAAAATATTGTGTTTCCACAAGCCTCACACCTAAGACTCAGGGAACATCATGGGAAAGGGGTAGAAAAATTGTAAGAGCCAGAAGCCCAGGAAGGCTGCTGCCAGATTGTCTCCTAGAAATGACAGAGATGCTAGCTCATGAAATCTCAACAATATGGCTGCCTGCATAAGACCTGAACAATGACAACATCTATAGACATGCAAATGTGGAAGGGGGAAATCTCATGAGGTCCCATCCCTAGACAACAAGAGCTACAGGCAATTACCTACTGCTAAGAGGAGAATTAGTCTTCTGGAGATGAGCCCCTTAATTGGTTATCCAGTGCTAAGTAGTCAGTGCTGAAAACATATACTCAAGGTTAACACTAAACAGACTCAATAGGTTGTATTTATATATTTATGTATTACATATGTAACAATAATAATTGAAGAAAAAGGGACCATGAATTTTAGTGGGCATGGGGGAATGGGAGGGGTTGGGAGGGGAGAAATGATGTAATTATATTTTAAGATGAAAATTGCAAACTAAGAAAAGATTTATGCTTTCAAAAATTAGTTTTAGAAGAAATATACATATAAAAATTGAGAAGTTAATGTACCCCATATTCTAACCTACATACAATTTCCCCTAGTGTTAAAATTTTACATTAACAGAGTACATTTGTTGTAACTAATGGCCTACCATTAATGCAGCATAATAGACTTAAGCCCACATTTTATTCATATTTCCTTAGTTTTACCCTAATGCATCTTTTCTACTTCATGTTTTTTTTTTTTACCCAGAATGCCACATTAACTTTAGTAGCCACGTCTCCCTCATGCTCTTCTTGATTTAACAGTTTTGAAGAGTTTCATCGCCATGATGGCTCCCATAAGTTTGAGTACTAGTGGTGGGGCATGCTGTGAGATGCTTCTCTGCTGAGTCTGTCCAAGGTATTCCCCAGGTTGGAAGAAGAAATGCCTAGATAAAGTGGTACACCCCTCACACCATTTCAAGGGTACTGAGTTAGTTACTCTTCCCATGACTGTGAGCAAATACCTGAAATACATTACATAAAGGAGGGAAGATGTGAATCACAAAGAGTTCAGTCAGTGTGAAGTTCACAGCCAAGCAGAGAGGTTTGCATCATGGTGGCCCTGGAGGCAGAGTAAAGGGGAGTATCAGCGCACAATTGGCCCTCAAACTTTTCCCTTTCATTCTGCCCAGCCCTGAGGCGATGGGATGAGTGGTGCTTCCCACATTCAGGGTGAATATGCATAGTTTTGTTTTTTCATCTTCAACTGTAATCTTTTCTATTTATTCTTCTCTCATACCTCCCAATTGCAGTTTCCCCTGCCTCCATTCCTCCCATCACCCTCCACCTCCTCTCTACTCCAGATCCAGAGCAGGCCGCCTAAAGATATCAACTGAACACAGTATAACAAGATACAAAGAGGATAGGTACAAACCCCCAGATCAAAGGAGGACAAGGCAACCCTGTAGGAGAAGAAGGGTCCCAAGAGCAGACAAACGAGTCAGAGTCATCCCTACTCCCACTATTAAGAGTCCCATAAAATCTTCAAGCTAAACAACCATAATATAAATGCAGAGGACCGTGCACAGACCTATGCAGGTTTGATGATTGCAGCTTCAGTCTCTGTGAGCCCCTATGAGCTCTGCTTAGTTGATGTGGGTGGACTGGGGGCAGGTGAGTATGGGAACAGGAGAGATTAGGTGGGAAAGAGGGATGGAGAGAGAGAGTACAGAGAGAGATAACTGGAATTGGGGGCGTTTGGGGGGATAATGTGGAAACTCCCAGGAATCTATGAGGGTGACCCTATCAAAGACTCCTAGTAATGGAAGTTATGGAGCCTGAACCACCCACTTTCTATAACCAAGCAAGTCTTCCAGTTATGGTAGGACTGGGACATCAGCTCAACCACAAAATCTTCCCCCTGCAAGATGTGCTGGGATAATGGTGGCTAAGAACTTGTGGGAGTGGCCAACCAAAGACTAGTCTAATTTCAAGCCCATGCTAGGAAAGACAGCCCATGCCCAACATTGCCTAAATGGTCAGGGACTGGAGGCTGGATGGCCCAGAGACCAAGAGTAGAAAGAAAAGCACCAGTGAAATGATTCCTAATGATATTCTGCTGAACTCATAAATCGATGCCTAGTCCAATCATCATCAGAGAGGCTTCCCCAGCTGCTGACAGGAGCAGAAGCAGAGACCCATGGCCAATCAGGTGAAGAGGAAGCCAAAACTGGATGTCTCCATTGGGCCCCTCCCCTCAAGAGCTGGTGACCCCCATGGAAGAGTTGGAGGAAGAATTATAGGAGCCAAAGTAGTCTAGGACACCAAGAAAACAGGCAAGCAGTGAATCTTACTCTCTCAGTTAATTCTCTCTAGAAAAGTCCTCAGTGAGAAGCCCAAGGATGTGCATCATCAATTTCCCAAGTGATTCTAAATCAATTCAGAGAATTAACCATCCTGTGTCTACTTGTGTAGACACACTGTTTCAATCATATTATTTCATCCCAGTCCATGTTGTAATAGGATGTAAGCTCAGTCCAACTTGAAGACTCCTAAAGTTTTAGCCTTTCCAGACTTATACAAAAGTCAAAGTTCAATGTTCCAAGACTCAAGACAGTCCTAGACACAACCTCCGTAAACCTCCTATTCCAATTTACATAGTTCTAGTATACAATGCCAGAGCATAGAAATGTGATCATTTCAAAATGGAGGAAAATGGGCATAAGCTCCTTATATGAGATTGAGTAAGCAGGGATACCTCGACACTCCAGTCTCGCTATAGACAGCCTGCTGGCCTCTTTCATGGGTTGATGCACTAGTTGACCACACCTTGACTCAGCAGATACTTCACATGCCCGGCATCATCAGAACACTGGCCGCCACTCTGTAGGTTTGGTTCCATATGCTCAGATGCTGCACATCACCCACTCAGATACTTCCTGCATGAAAGCTAACCCTGCTACACACTGCCTGGTCTCCTAGGCCTTCCTTTACAATTTCAGTGGGCTGGGTTATAGATGAGTAGCACCATGCCCAGCTATTCATTTTAAAGATGAAGAAACTGACGCATGAAGTTCATAAGTGGCAGAGTTTCACTTGATCCAACTGCTCAGCTTTTGGTATTGCTCAGATCACTCTACTTGTCTTCACTATTAGCTAAGACAATATGTGACGTGCCTTAAAAAAAAATTGGTGCAGAGCTCCGTGAACCTATAATTCTTACATTCTACTTGTAAAATAGTGCCACAGAGTTGCTACAAGCTTGAGCACCAGCTGGACTACCTGAAACAAGCTAGAGCAATTTTTACCAGTCACCACCCATTTGCTCAATTATTCAATTACATATGCTGTGGTATCAAAACTAATAACCTATACTATCACAGAAATTAACTTTTATCAGATCGAGTTCAGAACTTGTGTATTCTTCCTTTTGCTTTTCATCTTACAGACTCAAATCCTTTCTAATGTTAAAGCAGAAGCCTCACCATCCATCTTTTCCAGTAAAAGTTTTTTTATACATTTACTGACACTAGAGTCTGTGGCCATCATCTGCATTCCTGGGATCTCAAGGTTTGTTTGTTTGTTTGTTTGTTTGTTTTACCAAAGTTGTGTAAAAATCTACTCTTGCTTTTTATATGCCAACTCATGGGAGTGCTCACTGTATATGTATTTAAAAATAGGCTTAAGAGTTAGCTCAGAAGGTGTAGCATTTCCTACCTTACCAGTTAGTTTAAGAGGAAAATTCAAACTAATGCCAGTAATGTTTTCTCTGTTCTAACCTAAACCTACATCCTAAAAAGCATGGTGTCTTACATGGACTTAGAGCAATAATGTCCAGCACGTTTTCACATCTTCCTCGGAGCACTGAAGAGTAGAAAATTCCTGCCCTCCTATTTGCCCTCTTGCTCATGAGCTCTTTGGTGAGACTGCAGAGGAGCTGGGCCTTGAACCTATCACTGAGTTTGGAGACTGGCAAGTATGAACTCAGTAGGGCAGCAAAAAGGCCAAGGGAAGCCATATTTCTAGTCTCTCCTGCACCTGTGTCCTAACCCGGGCTGCCCTTCAGCTGCCCCTCGGCTGCCAAGCCCTGTCTCACAGAAGTGTTCCTAAAAACCCTACAGTGCAATTCAATCTCACACTTCTTGTAGCAGAGGGCCTTAATAAATCTGACTGTGATCTTGGAGAGTCTAAGGTAAAGGGGAAGGAACTGAAAACTGGCTCCTCAAGCAGGGAGATACTATTAAATTTTTGAACACTGAGCTTGAATGAACAACAGAATATAGAAGTTTGCACTGTGCTGGAAATTTCAGGAGCACAACTTGGAACACAATGCTGGACCAGAGCCACAGTTCTCAGTATTAAATGTGGCATGGTCTGGCCCCCTGCCAGCATGAACTGATCTGAACAGTTCATGCATAGAAAAACTTCCAGATAGCTTGTTAAATGATGGTGCTATAATATGTTTCTAAACAGAGGCAAATCTCTTATCAGAAAATACTGTTTTCAAACCTCAGGGAAATGTTAGCACTAAGTAATTAATAGGAAAATGCTTGAAAATTAACAGGAATATTGTAATACCAAGATCACCTGCCACAGAAACAGGTAGAAATAAACACATGCTTACAAAGGATTTTTATGCTACAAAGAGGACTTTCTCCTCAAAGTAACACTTCTTACTAGACTACACAATTCAGAAGCAATTTAAAATTTTAAGAAGCATTTTAATACTTTACTCAGTGCTCATAAAAATTCACATTTGGGAAGCTTCAGTAAACATGAGCTGTTACTAAAATTGCTTATTAGATGTTTTGTTTATTTTCAACTACATTTGCTCAAAAATCAGGACAGGCTTGCACCCTCCAGTTTTGCAAACTATTACCTAGAGTTCTAACCTATGAGATAAGATGTGTGTTCCCACTAGCCAACAGTTGGAAGCCCTTTCTTCTAACCAGAGCACCAGTGTGTGCCCATCAAAGTACTGTGCTACATCACAAGCCGGATGCAATAAGTCAAATGCAATTCTGAAAATTTAATGTGTCAATTTAAAACTACTGTTTCCAGAGTGGTTAGAAAACCAATTTTCAGAGGAGAAGGTTGGAAGTGGGAAACAAATTCCCACAGCTAAACAGTTGCTGATGTAAATTGTCTGAAATGAAAGATATTTATTCATGACCACAGTGGGCTCAAAAAATTAATTCAAAGAAGTTTTTTTCACTTTCCCTGGAGTACACAATTCTTAAATAAATGATCAATAGCTGACTTGAGCCAAACAGAAGGACTTGTCCAAGATCAGGTAGGTAATTACTTACAGCTATGAGCTGAGGAAGTAAAGCAGGCAAGGACGGTAGCATCAATCATGGCTTTCTAGCTGAAAAAAAATCACTGACTAATTCAGTTCAGTAGAAAACTCATCCAGGGGTGTGCTTACGACATTGCCCATGTTCAGAAATCTCTGGAGCAGGTAGGAAGAACTATTAACAGGAAGCAATATGATTTTGTGCCTTTTAAGAATGCTGGAGTTGAGTGATCTTGAATGACTGTGGGCTAGGGGAGGTGAATGAGACATGACCAATTTAGGCCTGTAAATATCTATTTAATTTCCCTGGTGGGAATTCAGGCTAGAACATTTGCTTCATTTAGTCCTCAGAACAAAATATCCATAGCTGGTGCCAGAACTTTCTGCCTCTCCAAACTGGGCCAAGATGAGCAGCTAATATGGAATTGGTCTAGCACTTTAGCCCGGGGAGGTTCTTTAAGTATCCCCCAAGGGTGGTGAACCAACAAGCCTGTAGAAGGGATGGCCATGGCAATGCAATGTGGCCAACACAAGGGATCCTGGAATGCACAGATAGGTTGAGCCCACAAACTCCATCCCTGGGAAAGTAGCAATAGTTGCTCAAATGTGTCAATGGTACACTATGTAATATTCCTTGCCAGCAAAATTTGCTAAATAAAAATTAATATCTCATAACCATAAAAAACAATAAATAAATTTATACACACTTGCAAATATACTAATGATTTTCAAGAACAGTAAAGGGAAAAACTGGAATCAAGAATGCATATAGTTAATATCTTTGTAGAAAAGGGTATGTATTTTAAAATATGTATATGCTATCATTATATGTACATAGCAAAATTTTTAAAAAACATCCAAAAGACTACATACTCTGAGAAGTGAGGAATAGAAGTCATAAAAACTGAGGAAACAGCTTTATATTTTATTTGGTGTTTTAATTTTTTTCTCACAGTAGACATGTATTAATTATAAAATTAAAACTTTGTTAATTAACCTTCCCCCTTTTCATAAGGGTACATGGTTCTAAACATCTAAAATGATATACAAAGAATTCAAATGGACTCTGCCATTGAGTAATTACACAACCCTGGCTAAGCAGCATTACAGACCTTCCAATAAATGTAGAGGATGGAGTAGATTTGAAATGGTCAGTGGGAGGTGGGTAAAGATGTAAAATTCCAGGGGTGGGGGAGATCCAGATGTTGCACATCCATTTCTCAGCATCCAGTGTGGATCCAGCCATTTCTAGTCTACATCTATAAAGCTTCTGTGTGTGTTATAGTTAAAGAGAGAACGCAGTGGTTACTTATATTAGAAGGCTTTAAAATGCCATGGAGGGTACAGTGAATATTTAATATGAGTGCTGGTTATTGAAGTGTTGGTGGCATATTAAGTACTGGAGTGACAGTCTCCAATGCAGACTTCCATCACTCCTTACAGTGAGACCACCAAGAAGGTGCTGTTCCACCTCCATTTTAGTTTAAGGAGACATTAGTAACCTCTCTTGACAGGATCTATATCCCACAGTAGGAAAAGTTCTAAAGCAAGAATGGAAAGCAAATGTAAGGACTTCCAAGCCCATGAGCTAAAGGCTGTGGGATACCTGTCTGGAAAGGGTCCTAAACTTGGGGAGTTCTGTAACATTTCCTATGCAATTTCAATATGCAGCCAGTTAAGAATGACTCTGAACAGGGATGGCCCAGCACAAAGCTTGCTGTTTATTCTGCCTGCCTCATTCTCCCATATCAAAGCAGAGACTTAAGGTCTATGGCAAACTCACATGCCTTTCGATAAATGAAAAGGATGTAGTAGACTTGAATACTCAGGGGTTGCAGGGAACCAGCCTGCTGCTGGTTGGGATGTAAAAGCTTGGCCAGAGTTTCTAGATGTTGTGTCCACTTCCCTGCATCCTTTCTCATCAGTAGCTGCACATTGAGTAAACTCCCTAGGTTATGGGACTCTGAGCTACTTTCTTGTCGCCATGAATGTAAAAGTTTTTCTGTATGGCTTTGCTTTCTGTTGCCTGCTCTAAATCCTCACACCAGAAAAAAATGAATAAAGATACTGCAGTGTGTAAGCTTGACACTTATTTATCTGTAACCTCAAAAGCCTGAATCATTGTTCCCTAGGAAGAGAAGAAATTGTAGCCTTTTGGCAAGAAGCTCAAAGGAAATAAACTCAGACACAAGTACTCCTGAGAAAATCATGCCTTGCGGGGAAGAATGATGCAGGGTCCCTTTTAATGAAAAGAATATATTCACTTGGGTCTCCTGTTCATTTAGAGCTCATGTTAATCTCAGCTGAGGAGTCAAAATTTGCATTTATATAGAGGCCAAATACTCTATCAAAAAAATCTGTTCTAAAATTTTGTTTTTCTCTAAAACTCAGTGAGGTCAAAATGACATCACTACTGATTGGTAAGGATACAGGACAAAGAGTAAGCTTTTAAATCAGACAGTTTCAAGTTTAGGCTTGGTGTGTACTTTTTACTTCGGTAACATCTAACCTATAAGAATATTTTTTCTGAGGTTGATTGATGATCACCAGATATGTTGCTCCTAACAACAGAGGTTCAGGTGCTATAGATACCAAATTAAAGTCTATCTTTATGTCTTTCCTCGCCTTATTTTTATCATAAACTAACAGGAGATTAAATAGACTTACTACAAGTAATTTGAATCCATTCTGATACCATAACAGGGAGCTACAGAATGTCACCTAGACAAAGAAAATCAACATTCTACCTTTGGGAGGCTTTATGTGTTCTATATACTCTACATCAAGCTAAGAGACTCTGTGAAAATGGCCATCAGAAACTGATGGAATTTCCTCAGGAAATTGAGAGCTGCCCAAGAAGGAAAAAAGACTAAGAAATCAGAAATACTAGGATAAACAGTACATTTATTCATATGCTTGACCAGCCTACATAGGCAGAGAAAATATACAATCTAATATTTATTTCTCAGCCTCAGCCTCCCAGCATTCACCAGGTACTTGCGAACTCTCATTGGTCACACTCCATGCTCATGACCTACTCAGGGCACACTTTCTTTGAATTTGCCTTTGGAAAAAACTAGCAAAGCCCCCATGTGGTATTAGAAACATATTTGGTAACATTTCCAATAGTTTTCTTCCTTAGCAACATAGACCTGATTTCTAATCCTAACTGAGCTGTGCCAATCTTATCCTTGTCTGGATTTTATCTGCATATTATCTAAATATGTAAAAATACATTCTGGATATGAGATTCAAATAACTGAGTATAAGTTACTTTCGAATCAAACTTTCTCTTTGGATCAAAATCCAAAGCACAAGTTGAAAACTTATGCAAAGTATCACAAAGGTGGTTGGCTATAAAGAGAAGTGTGAGATTGGGTAGGTAAGGACAAAACGAACCCAGCCCCATCAAGAAGACTTCTATTGAACAAAGCTACGTAACTTGCAGGAAAAAGCATACAACTGGAGATAATCATATTAAATGAATAAATCCGCCTTAGAAAAATAAATTCCTTATGTTTTAATCTCATATGTGATATCTAAATTTTACATATATTCATAAAATCAAGTCTATATATTATATGAAAGTAGACATGAAACTGTTCAGAGCAGTGGTTCTCAACATGGGGGTCATGGCCCCTTTGAGCGTCAAATGACCCTTTCACAGGGATTACCTAAAACCATCTATATATCAGATGTTTGCACTATGATTCATATCAGTAACAAAATTACAGTTATGAGGTAGCAATGAAAATAATTTTATGGTTGGGAACTGTTTTAAGGGTTGCAGCATTACGAGGGTTGAGAACTATTGGTTTAGAGGAACAAAGATTACTAATGGGTAAAAAAGGGAGGTCAGGAGATATGAAGTTGTTTAATTTGCTTTCTGCTGCTGTGATAAACACCCTGGACCAAAAGCAGCTTGGAAGGAAAAGGCTGATTTAAGCTTGCAGGTCATAGTTCATTATTGAGGGTTGCCAAGGCAGAAACTCAAGTTGGAAACTTGAAGCAGGAACCACAGAGGAATGTTGTTTACTTAATTGCTCACTCCACCTTGTTCACAGTCAGTTTTCTTCTACAGTGCAGGCCTACCAGCCTAGGGGGTGGTGCCACCCACAGTGAACTGAAATGTCCTACATCAATTAGCACTCAATAAAATGCACCCATAGACATACCCACACTCTGATAGAGGCAATTCTTCCATTGAGGGTTCCTCTTCCCAGATGTGTCAGGTTGACAAGTTAAACCATCACAGGAAGTGCACACTCAATATGTAAAATAAACTTGTACAAAAATGTCATTATATAAAACAATTCTCTATATAATGAATATGCATAATGAAAATTTAAATGATGCTAATAATAAAAGAGTCAAGTAAACAAGAAGAAAAAAGGGGACTTCTGTTGACACAGAACCATAAATTCACCCACATCCCCTACTTTGTGTTTAACTCTCTGAAGGAGTGGGAAACAGAAGCCTCCCTCACACAAAGTCTACTCCATTCTGCTCCAAGGTCTTCCTCCTTGACTTCTCTGATGCAGCTCACTTCTGGACATCCTTATGGATGTCTGTCATCCCCTCTCAGGCTTTGTTTTATGTTCTTCTTCTTCAGGCTACTCCTTAGATGCTGTCTTCTCTTAGGAAGAAGTGGAAACAGATAAAGACACAAACCTACCACTGCATCCTCAACCATGACTTCAAGTATGTCAATTATGGGATCACTCCCAAAGCTGTCTTGACACCTGCTGCTTGAATGAGATCCAAGTCTCAATATTCAACTGCTGTAATTTGTAGAGATTAACTAACTGCTGTCCTGGGCCACATGATTAGTAAAGAGCTGAAGCTCAGACGCAATTGCATTTTTTTTAGCTGCCCTGATATATAAGAATGGCATTTCTAGGACAAAAAATAAATTCTACCAGAATGCCACTGAAGGTGAATTCTCCAATTTGATGGCCCTAGTACGTGCAGCTTCAGTGCACGTTGTAGCAAGTCCAAACTGAAAAACATAGACCTCAAATGTCAAATAGAATTCACATTTTGAAGACTTCATGTAAACAAAAGTGCACAATATCCCTAATTTTACAGATTATATGGGGAAGTGATAACAACTGAGATATACTGGATGAAGTGACACGTTATTAAAAATGCATACCACTCTTCTTACTTTCCGTGTCTACTAGAAAATGGGAAGTTGCATATTACACATGCACCTGTGACTGGTGGTATGTTTTTGCTGGAAGTAATGGGTTAGAGGTTTTAAAAGGGTATGAGATGGCTCCACAGTGAATCACGTGAGAAGGTACCTTAAGAAGAGGGAAGACCTGAGCCAAGATCAAAACGCAATTTGATGGGTAGTGAAAACAAGAATCTTTTTTAAGTGAAAAGGACAGCTAAAGAAGGAAATGCAACTTGAAATCTGCTCAAGGGTAGAGGAAAGGACAGCAGACACTGGCCCATGGGGATTGTTTGGTGCACCTATATGTAAATTAAAAGTCTAGTTTAGACTGATTCCAGTAACCAGAGAACAGCTTTTATTGAATTCTTCATTATGGATTATTGTAATTCTATTTCAAAAGAAATAAACTGTAGGTTTAAGTTACTACACTTGAAGACCCATTATTCTATTGGGTGAGGCAGTCCTCAGAAACGAGAGATTGTAATTTGCTCATCCTGGAAGTTTTCAAGTGTACTATCGCTAACTTAAGCGGCACTCTAGGAAATTAAAGATATTTTATCTCAGATGAGAGACTGTGCTTCTGACTATCAATTCAGGTCTGAATAGTAACCCTAAATATGTGCTGAGATTTCTTTTAAATATTCATTCAGAATTGCCTGCAGGAGAGATACCATGCTTGTATATAAATACAAAGTGGAGGTAATACTTGAGGAAGTTCATGGTCACTGAAGTCAGGCAGATCTGAGCTGCCATTCCAGACACTTCTCTGCACCTGAACAATCTCGTCTTAGAAATGGAGCTGACAATACCTTCTCCCTCACTGGCTGAGACTTTGTAGTGGTAACTGAACAGCACAATGTCTGCCGTGTGATGGAAGCTCAGAGAATGGCAGAAACACTCATTCACACCCATCTGCAAATGGAAATTCCTGCTGAAAGAATAGCAGACTTAGTTTTTTAACAACCCTGTGGATATCAAGTGGGAAATGAAGAGCACAGAAAGGCTGTCCAACGTGGTTCATAAGATTCCAGAAGGAACTACCATGACCTCTCCATTCACTGTCTTGAGCAGTCTTTGGAATGCTTCAAAATCACAAATGTACAAGACTATGGCATTTTCATAATAAACATAAATTTCCCTTTCAAATTCCCTTAAACTGGTTAACAGTCTTCTACTCCAACATGTACTGAAGCACAGTCCCAATTAGTTTTAACAATTAAAAACTAGGAGTCAGATATTGAGGATGAAAGCTGAAATATTAGAGAAGCAGAGCAGCAGCCACTAGAAACTTCTTACCTCTACAAAACCTCAGACCAAAAGAGGGGGCCGAGATCCTGTCTCCACCTGCCTTATGTTCCTGTCTCCACCTCCCTAGTGCTGGGATTAAAGGCATGCACCACTACCGCCAGCTCTGTTTCTCTTTTAGACTGGTTCAATCTCATATATCCCAGGGTGTTCTTGAACTCCTGATCGTCCTGCTTCCTCCTCCCAAGTGCTAGGATTAAAGGTGTGTGCCACCACTGCCTGGCCTCTAAGGTTAACTAGTGGCTAGCTCCATCGTCTGATCTCCAAGCAAGTTTCATTTGTCAGAACATAAACAAAATATCATACAACAATGTATGTTTCAAGAGACTGAACATATGCAAATAAGATTTCAAGCCCAGTCTTAGAGAGTAATACAGAATCTGATCATTCTACCCTTCATACACATACCAATAACCAAGTCATCTCTAAATTAATTATATACCCATCTCTGGAAGAGAATGGATATTCCTTTTTATGTTATGATTTTAATTCTAAAGATACACAGCAGGACTTTGAACTCCATTTGAACTTTGAGGATAAAAATAACCCTAACTTACTTGAATCTTCCAACAATAATTTGCTCCAGTGACAACCAAGTATTTCATTGAATGAATGAGCCCATAGTTAAATGACCTAGTTGAGAAAAATAAGACATTGCAACATCCTTTCATGGGAAGTATAAACCTACTGGAGTAGAGGAGAAACATGTAGACCTGACCAGAGACACCTGAGACAACATTGTTCAAACTTGACTGAAACTAGGAACCCAGAGGACACATTTTAAAAGTACATATACCCTGATTCCTGATTCTAATCATGTGTTTCTAAGAGGGAAAAGAAAAATATTCCTCCTAGGAACTTCAGAAAATGTGAGGCGTGAGACTCCCATGAGAAAATGATAGAAGAATACAAATCCTGTGGTTAGGCAAAATTCTCTGAGGCTCTAATCGGAATCCTAATACTCTCTCATGCTGGGAATTAAGATGGCTAAATGGACATTCTGACTTAAATAAAGCAGTACATGCCAAATATTTTGAAGGGATGATAAATAGCTGGTCTTAGCCCCAAGAGAACAGTTTGAGTTCTATAAATTCATTAGTCATCATTAGGTGGATTTATTTCAAGCAAAAGAGCAATGATGAATGACGTCAGTTGAGGCACTGGTGAGGCAGGCTCTTCTCCCTGGTGACTTCTTTTGCCAACTTAATGAACAGAAAGTGACATGCATGCAGGTATTATAAGCCAGACTGCCATCTGAGATTAACCAGAAAGGAAGAAATAGGACCAATATGGAAGGACATCAAAAAAGCCCAGGGCTGCAGCCAATGTTTCCCTATCAGCTTCTAGGTAGGACTAGGGAGGACCCAGTGTGCCTGTAGTGATACACTATGTCACAATCTGAGGAGCAAGGTGAGCTTCATGTGACCCTCTGAAACTCCAGGGTCAGCATGTGGAAGATGCATACATAATCTTCCTTTACCTTTACACAAGATACAGAGTGAATTCTAATGGACCCACCCCCTAGCATCCCTCACTTCAGGACCCTAGCATCACAGCGCTTATCAGAAGCCCTGTGGAAGAGCTTGACCATCTTGGAAGATTCCACATCCATCAGAGAAGTGTTACATCAGCTGATGTGACTTAGCTCGGGGTTACAGGACAATCACTTATTCTACAAGCATTCATTTCTAAAGGCTTCAAGCCAGCCTGGAAACAGCCAGGAAGAGTTATGTGATAGCTGTGAGTGCTACCTGTGGCAATAGCCGATGGGACCAGAATCAGCAGGCAGTAGACAGCATAGACTGGCTGGGTAGCAAGTGTAGAACAGGGTGGTCAGCTGACCCACAGAGATTTAGTAGCACTTCATGGCTTTTGATACATGCCATTCCTGCCCCTCTTCACTGCCATCACAAGGCTGAAGACATTAACTAGTTGAGCCTGTTCTCCATCTGCTCAGGGAATAAAAAGAGCATCTAAAGGACTTACGATAGAAATTCAGTGAGGTAGATATTGTAAATCTCACAGTTGAGTGGCTTTTGCCTGTTATCTGGGATGTCTGGTGAGATGTTCACCATCTGCAGGAAGTATGGCTAAATTGCAAGGTCTGGTTTGAATAGGCAAATAAGCATTCTCTAGGGCTGAATTACCATTCAGGGTCCAGTGTCTCATTCTCACTAGTTCTTTAGAGGCTGGAGGGAAAAGAAGCTTGAAGGGGCTGGCTTCCTGGAGACCAGCTGGTCACTTTTCTGATCTGGATTTGATTGCCCTTTGGTGTGTGTGCCATGGAGCCTTCAGAAGTGTGTCATCTGTGACACCATAAATCAATATCTAATTTGTGTCAAATGTGCCAACAAGTTAACAAAAAGAAAGCAAAGCTGGTTCCTTTGGCACTCATGGTCTCTCTGGCCGCTAATTTACAAGCTAAATTGAATCAGCACCACCCAATTAAATTCCTCCTGCTTCATGGCACAAAATGCTCATTTTTATTTCTTGATGATGGAATGGAAGTGGGGAGGCAAGAGAGTCATTGCTGTCTCATCATGTATTTCCTTGAATTTGACTATGTTTCTCCCTTGAATTCATCTACCTTCTAAAATATAGAGACTTAAGGAACTATTATATTTACTGATTCCCTACATATTTATTGCCTTTGCTATAATCTCAGTTACTCCTTAAACTCCCACTGACTCTATCCAGGTTAAAAAAATTTATCTGCATAGATCTTGATATCCGATCTAGTCCCCAGGCAGCCATGACTTAGCAGCTTTTGTAATGAACCTCATCCAGTGAAGGGTTTGTCATTTCTAAATAGGATGAGCCAATGAAATATTAAAGCCACAACCAGAAATCAGCTGTTTGGTCCATCTGGGAGGAAAAGTATACTTACCACTCTTGAAAAGAAATTGGCAGACTAAAGAGCCTTACCATGCAGCTGCAGGCTCTAAAGTCTGACTGCCAACACCATTGCTTGCCTATTCCGAATCTGCCTGTCTCATCTCATCCCGCCATATCCCAGCTAAGCAACAGAGACAGGATTAGAACACCTTAGCCTGCACAGTATTCCAATTTGTTCCTGTCTATCTTCTAGTTTGTAGCCATGGCTCCTGTGTACAACCCTGTCCATAAGACTGCTTGAGAGCATTGCAAACATCAGTGAAGCCCTTCCTTTAAAGACAGTGGCTCAATAATAGCCTTGTGGCTTTTCCCATCTAGTCTACTTTAGGAATGGTAAGGCTCTTCAAATCTGATCCTGAATCAAGAATTTGGGTATAAGCTTATGTTAAAAAGCACATTGAGGGATGAGAAGGAATCAAATGAGAGGATGTATTAATAAACAGATTATACAATTATAGGCAATCTGTACTCAACCCTACTAGATATAGTATGAGAGATGATGTGGAGACAAACTGGAGTTGTCCTATGGCTTGGTAAAGAGGGTAGGAACATTACCCATAAATTCACATCTCTCCTTAAGGGGGCCTCCTCTACAGCGTCTTCACCACCCCTGCCTCAAAGCATCCAGGTTCCCTTATAGGCAGAGCGTACCCAGACTTCAGGCAGTCATGCTGGTATACCAATGGACTGAAGAGACAGAACCGGGCACCAATGGTCTGATAAAGCATCACCCTCTGGGGCCGAGGAGACAGCTCATGTGTAGAATGCTTCCTATACATGCATCAGAACTAAGTTTGGATTTCTAGCACCCATATAAAAAGCTTGAGGTGTGGAGACAAAAAGATCCTCAAGTCCTAGACCAACCAGTGTAGCTAAAATCATGGGTTCTAGGTTCAGTAAGAGACACCGTCTCAAAGAAATGGAAAAACAAGGTGAAGAGTAATAGAGGAAGACAATTGATGTCAACGTCTGGCCTCCACATGCACATGTATGGGTGTGCATGTAACTGGCCTGTCTGCCAGGAATGACTGTATTCTAATGAGATACCAGATCTCTCTTTGGCTATCAGATGATTGAAAGAATGGATTCAAATACATTAGACTATACTCAGAAACCTCCTTCTGGGAAGGTAAATTGCTGAAGTCCTGGGGGACATGCAGCTTTGGAACTTGTCTCCTGGAAAGAACTTTACAACTTGTCAGATGACCTTGCAAGAGAAGCTGAGACAGTAGTGGGCAGGGTATTGTGCCTTGATGATAGAGCTGGAAAGTCACTGATTCTCTTATCCCTCTTCCCAATGTAGCTACACTAAATAATTGTCTTTTCTCTGCTTCTCACTATTAAATATTTGGTTTCTTTAATTGGCCTGTTGAGGATGGGTGACAGAGCCTGGCTTATTGAGGTCCATCCTGTGACCCCTGGACTCCAGTGACAGAAGTTCCCAATGAAAAAATAGAGCAATTTCTGAATATTTGCCAAGAATTCCAAACTTACTGCTTTCTCTCCTTCCTGAATATGAAGATTAACCACAAATGAAGTCCACAGGATGTTCAGTGGAGTCAGCATGGCAGAAAGTGGGAACAGGGAATGTTAGAGACTTTGCTACATATATAATAACATAGAACAAAAGAATGACCATCATTCATTTGAGGATAGAAAGTTGTATCAATACATTTAGCAGTGATTAAAGGAGACCAGAGAGAGCAGTGAGGAAAGCACAGGAAGGAGGAGTATATAGTAGAGCTAGGCCTAGAAGGACCTAGAGTCAGCCAGGTCACAGAAGTTGGGGAGACAGTGGTCTTGTGCTGGACAATCATAACTCTGAATTGGGTCATAGAAACTTCAATTAATCTTCCTGGCTTCTGATGCCTCAACTAAAGAGCAAAAGCTTGGTTATCCTTTACCCTCGAGTGTTTCTGTAGATACTCACATCTTGGCCACTGCAAAGGCTGGCTAGCAGGGTTCACGGTGTCCTGGCAATGGGAATATAGTTCCATGGTGGGGACAAGAAGGACCCTAGAGAAGAATCTATCATGAATCTAAAGGTCAGAAAAGAAGAAAATGAGACTATTGTGGATTGTAGACAATGCACAAAATCTTTGATGTGGGATCTGGCACTTACGAAGCCAGCAGTAATTGCTAGTTAGAAGCTTTCTATCTTTCCAACTCTCTTGGTGCCTTTCATAGTCTGGAAGCCTCTCTGAATTTATTCAGTATCTGTTGGAGCAACCATGTGACTTCAGTCATTTGTTGTGTAGACCTTGCCGTCTCTCTTTACCACCAAAAGCAAGAAGGAAAAAGCCCTCATTAGTAAGAGTAAATGTTTCCCTTAAACACTTATTTTCTCCCATCCCAAAGGTCACCAGAGATAATTTTTATATTAAAAACCATCATAGACACTTCCACTAATGAGGCACTTTTTAAAAATAGCAGTTATATGAGTCCTGCAGTGTTTCATAAAAATACTTTTATGTGACTATTGGCTTTCCAGAAATAAAGACTTTAAAGCTATATTCTAAGTGTGACAGTAAACAGCAAGCCTGTTTAATGTTAATGACACCTGAGTAAATGAAAGTCAGAAGTGGAGTGGCCTCTCTCAAGAGAAAATTAAGATTATGAAAATGGGAGAGGCCTGGTAATTAAACAGGAGTTAGAGAGAAGTAGCCCAGTGGTGAAAACACAAGTTTGGGATCTATTAGCCCTCGGACCTCCAACCTCAAAAATTAATCTCTCTTTCTCTAAGATTTGAGGGTCCTGATCTCTCAAGATCGAAGTGAGAGTTCACTTGTGGAGGCATAAGTATAAAGTGTTCAACACAAAAGTGATCGTGAGTGCATCTGTTGTCAACACGGTCATCATACAGGGGCCATGCATGTGGGAGCCAGAGGCTGCGCAGTAGGAAGGCCACATCAACAAGGCACGGAAAATACTGCTCTTGGTGAAAGGGTGCGGGCACAAGCCATGCTGGATACTGTGTTCTCTGCAGAAAAAGCAAGTCTCCTTCCTGAGCCCAAACTGAGAAGGAAGAGTTTTCCCAGCCTTGCATGCAGGTATTTTGCTTCCTATCTGTTTACTGGAGGGTTTTGCAAATGAGATCCATAGCTGGGGAGCTCCAGCATGGGTCCCCTCGCAGACTGTCTCCCCAGCTTGTTTCCCGGGACTCTATCTGGAACAAAGTTTGGACATTTCCATTATGCCACCTGGAATCTGTTTTGCCACAGGGAAAAGAAAACGCAGAGCATATTTGAGATAATAGTGTACAGTCCATTCTTTTTTAATCAGACAGGCTTCAGAGGTGAGTACAACGGAGAAAGGTGATTCTGAAAAACATCCCTTTCCACAACAGGCACCTGAATCCATACACACACAGACCTGTTACGGAGTGGGGGTGGGAGCGATTTCCTTAAATGATGGTTCAGATGCTAAGCAAAGTGGTATTTGGGAAAAGAAACCTCTTTAAAATGAGATGATTCTCATTCCATCTATATTTCAAAGTCACTTCTCAGGCAAATGAATCAGTTCTTCAAAGGTGTTTTTCAGAGATCTGAAATGTGTTTCACTGTGGAATCCCAAATAGATCAATCAGCAACCTTATGAGGACTTTGTAGTCAGCTCTCATCCAAAAAATTGGACATTTTGCTAATGAACTTTTGAATATCAGCTTTAGCATTTCAGGCATTCTCTAGCTGGTCACACCCTTAGAACCCTCCTATCCAATCCCCTCACTTAAAAATGAGGGACTAAACTCTTATGAGCAAGATATTAGTGATGGAAAACATCAGGTTAGACTAGTTTACAATAAGGAAACAGGGTAGTGCCTTCCAATATGGCTATGTATCCAAGATGGCAGCAGCATCCCAGCTCCTCACCCTCCTCTTTGTTGCCATAGTTTTAATTTTTCTTTGATAAGACAAAGGTATCTGGTGTGACCTCTACCACACATTCGGAATGTCTTGGATTCCAACAGAAATAGAGTCCCTGAGCTCCAGCAAAAAAACATAGAGCTTACATTTATTGGTCTATCTGACTTATACGACAATGTACTCATGCCCATAGAGCAGAGGTAGTGATCAGATCTATGTCAAATTTCCCCCAAAGAAATCACAAGTCAGAGGGGAAGAGGAAGTCTCCATTGGCAAGCAGAGCTATCAGCCTGCCAGCTCTCCTGCATCCTCACCACCAGGGTGAGCTCTCCAGCACTACTCTGCCTAGTTCACCCTATGCAGCAAGGGACAGAGCCAGTTCTCCAGCTCTCATGCCCTCTTAATGCTCACCTAGCAGTCTGTACCACACTTTAATTGAAATTCTCTGTTGCAGATGATTTTCTGAGAAAATTGACTAGAGTACCCTCAAGTAGCAGATTGGCTAGGTCTGCCATTTAGTGGGGCCTTGGACTTAGAGCTGGGTTTGAACTGGAATCCCACCCTTAATACTTGTTACATGAACTTGCGGAAGTTATATGTTGTTTAGTTGTTCTACATGTTAAATGATAAACAATGATACACACTTTATTGAGTATTGTGAGCATTAAATGAAATTAAGTATATTTGTGGTTTCCAAATGTGGCTGAACTCAAAATAAAATCCTGTGGCTAGAAATGAGTTGATGATAGATTATCTACAGTTACAATAAAAGTGGAATTAGTCAGAGTAAGGCTCTAATTATTCAAGGCTTTTGGTATTTTTTACTTTAGTGGTGACTTAGTAATGACAGATCAAACCTGCTACGCCATGCTCTGACTTGTCACCCTTGTATAACGCAAGGGAAAGCTCATAGTCTTTGGACATTGACCTTAATTTGACTTCAAACCCAGGTTCTGTAAGCTGTGTGTCTTTAAGTTGGTCTCCTAATCTGCTGAGCCCCACTGTGTAGATGAAGGTGATAACACCTTAGTGTGCAGTGCATCTCGAAGAATTGAATGAGGAAATGGATGAGAGTAATGTCTCAAACGCAGTATGTATCAGTTCTTGACTTCACTTATTCCTTTCTGCTCCTTTGATCGTCCCCATAGTAAAGACAGTAGACCTTTCTGATCATACTGTATGCTCAGTGGCTCTTTTAATAGACAAGGGAGAGAGCCCAGCTAATGCTGGTCATGTGGCTTTTAGAGTCATGATATCAATGTCTCAGAGGGAATTTGAGGTCTGGAATCATTTCAACAAGTTGACACTTTTACCACCTAGACTATTTTTATTAATTTTAGACCAGCTGAGTCATGAGCCCCACTCTTCTAGCCAGTGTTTCTTACACTTGTTCTCCATTTCTATTTCTTTATTCATATAAAATGTTAATACAAGGTATGGCTCTCTGCTTACTGTCCAGATTAGACCCAGAGGAGACTTAAGTGGCTTATCTTCATTTCAACCCTGATACTCTGAAATGAATTTGCTGTAATCCTAGAAACACTGAAGAGTCAAGAGAATTCATTTCTTAAGAGTAAGTACATTAGATTACCACATTTTCAATTGATATAGAAAAATGAAGGCAGAAACCAATTTCCTGGCTCTGAACATCTTTGTCCACCACTGCTCTCGGCCCTATCTCTACTCTACCAGGCTGGTCTCTTGATAGCCTCTCTTCCTGCAATGCCCACTAAATGCAAACAACCCTCCCCCTCACAATACTGCAATTAATGAGTGGAAGCAACCCTCTCCTTCACAACCCCGCAATCAATCTTTCCCACAACGTTTACCTTTAGTTATATCTCTCCCATGGAGTGGCTTCTGAGAGAAATTATTATTTGAGTTTTTCCAAAGGCATCTCTTTATTATTGTTATTTATTTTCTGGGAATTCTAGGAGTTGAAGAAAAACAACAACTCCCGATAATTCTCTGAGTAGTGAACCTAGAGAGGCACTCAAGTTCCTTTGGGCATCGAGAACTGTCTGTAGACTAAGTAAGTAGCATATCTGGAACCTAGCTGAAAGCTATTTTTCAAGTCTATGTACAGTACACACTTTTGTGATTATAATTCCTTTAAAGGTATTGCTGAATCTACAGAGCTTTTCTCCTTATGTAATTTCTCAGTTGACAATGTGCACATAGAACACTGATCTGGTAACCTGATGACAATCTGGTGAATCAAAGCTAAGCTATTTCCTTATCTCTGTGTAGTACTTCCCCTGACCCTAGAGAATCAAGAGTCCACAGAGGACAGTGCAGGAGACCCATATCCCATTATCCATGTGTGGAGATAGGGAAAGTCACAGACCATCTCAGTGCCTATAGTAATCATCCACTTATTTTGTTTACATGTCTGTACCAGCTACCACCCAGATCCAGATCCAGGGCTATGGGTTGGCCCACCCCAACTCCCCCCAACCCCATGAACTACTAGAGCACATGAAGGGGCCAGACCTGCAGATCCAAAGCTGCAGGATTTCCATGACACGGGGCAACAACAGGGTATACAAGGGGCGTCCCAGTGATGATGCAGCATTGATAGTGTAGCAGAAGCCAGAGGCCTCAAACTGAACCAATGACTCATTTCAATGAACACTTGCAAGTAAAGATGTATGGACTAAAGGGTACTGTGTGACTCACTGTGACACACCACAGCTTCCATAATGAGATTTTTATTTTATTTTATTTTGTGGGGGAGGTTTCAAGGGTGGAGGGTGGATATGAAGGGATGAGGAGATGAGTGGGATTGTGAAATCCACAAAGAATAAGGAAGAAATTAGGGCAACAACACCTTTCACGATATCCTAAAATAATATAAAATATCTTAGGGTAACTCTAACCAAGCACATGAAAGACTTGTATGATAAAAAACTTCAAGGCATTGAAGAAGATATCAGAATATGGAAAGATTTCTCCATGCTCATGGATCTGTAGAATTAACATGGTAAAAATAGCCATCCTACCAAAAGCAATCTGCAGATTCAATACAATCACCATCAAAATTCTAACACAAATCTACACAGACCCTGAAAGGACAAATTTCAGCTTCATATGGAAACATGAAAAAACCTGGATACTAAAACAATTCTGAATAATAAAAGAACTTCAGGAGGAATTATTATCCCCAATTTCTAGTTGTGTTTCAAAGCTGTAGTAAGAAAAAACAGGATAGTATTGGCTTTAAAAAAAAAAAGAAAGAAAAATGTTGATCAATGAAATTTAATTGAAGACCCAAACATAAATCCACACACATACAAACACACTGGGGGAAAAAAAAAAACCAGCATCTTCAACAAAAGGTGTAGTGGGTAGCTGTTGGGTCTGTGAGCTTGAAGCACTGCCCCTAGAAATGCAGCAGGTAACTGTTCTACCTGCCTATGACCTTGAAGTACATGCCCCTGGGGTGTGGCCTCTAAGCTACCCTGAAGACCTGAGATGCACATAAGCACTCTCCTCTTTGCTCTCTCATGGGATTTGAATGTGGGACTGACTCAGATGCATGAGACTGTGCCCTAGCATTCCAGAACCTGTAACAATACTGTTCTGTGCAGTGAGTTTTTCTCCCCTAATAAATTCCTTTGCCCTTTAAGCAGACTCTGTGGATTTCTCACATTAAAATGGTGCTGGCCAAACTAGATGGCTGCATGTAGAAGAATCCAAACAGATCCATACTTTTTACACTGCACAAAACTCAAGTCCACATGAATCAAAGACCTGAATATAAAACCAGATACATTGAACGTGATAAAAGAGAAAGTAGGGGAATAGCCTTCAACTCCTTGGCACAGGAAAAGACTTTCTGAACAGAACACCATTAGCACAGATGCTAAGATCAACAATTAATAAGTGGAACCTCATGAAACTGAAAATCTTCTGCACAGCAAAAGATACCTTTATTTGGACAAAGCAGCAGTCTATATAATGGGAAAAGATGTTTACCAACTACATTTCCAATAGGGGGCTAATATCTAAAATATATTAAAAAAAAAACTCATGAAACTATATATCAAGAAAACAAGTAATCCAATTAAAAAAACATGGTAAAGATTTAAACAGAAAATTCTCAAAAGAGGAAACTCAAATAGTTGAGAAACACTTAAAGAAATATTGGACATCCTTTGCCATCAGGGAAAATGTGAATCAAACCTACATTGAGATTCCATCTTACTCCCACCAGAACAGCCTAGATCAGTAAAACATGTAATAGCTCATGCTGGTAAAGATATAGAGTAAGGAGAACATCCATCCATTGAAGCTGTGAATGCAAACTCATACAGCCACTATGGAAATCAGTGCGGTTATTCCTCAGGAAGATGGGAATGGATATACCTCAAGATTCAGCTATACCATTCTTGGGTATATACCCAAAGAATGCTTCATCCACAAAGACACTTGCTCAACTATGTTCATTGCTACTATATTCATGATAGTCACAAATTGGAAACAACATAGATATCCCTCCACAGAAGATTAGACAAATAAAATATGGTACATTTATACAATGTAGTCTCAGCTGTTAAGAATATAACATTATGAAATTTCCAGGTAAATAGATAGAACTAGGAACATTCTTCCTGAGTGAAGTATCCCAGATCTAGAAAGACAAATTGGGTATGTTATGGTGGTTTGGATAGGAATGGTCCCCATAATCTCCTATACTTGAATACTTGGTCATTAAAGAGTGGTGCTACTTGACAAGGATTAGGAGGTGTGGCCTTGTTGGAGTAAATGTGGCCTTGTTAGAAGAAGTGTGTCACTAGGGGTAGGTTTTGGGGTTTCAAATGCTCAATCTAGGCCCAGTGGCTCTCTCTCTTCCTGCAGCCTGCCAATCCAGAGGTAGAACTCTCAAATACTTCTCCACTTCATGACTGCCTGCATGCTGTCATGCTTCCTGACATGATGACAATGGAATAAACCTCTGAACTCTAAAATAAGTCCCAATTCAATGATTTCCCTAATAAGAGTTGCTGTGGTCATTGTGTCTCTTCACAGCAATGGGACACTGATAAGATAGAAGTTGGTACCAAGAGCTGGGGTATTGCTATGATAGGCCTTACCATGTTCTTTGTTGGGGGAATGTGGACTTCGGGTTTTTGGATCAGGAAATCAGTTGAATGCTTTAAGTGGGGCTTAATGGGCCATGCTAGTAGGAGAAGGGAAGACAGTGGTGTAGCTGAAAGTTTTCCTGTCTCCTGCCTGGCCCATGGTCAGGACAAATCTCTGTGGTGGTATTGTGTTCCCCAAAATATTGTGTACCCTAATAAACTTATCTGGGGTCCGAGAACAGAAAAGCCACTAGATACTTAGGATAGGCAGTGGTAGCACACGCCTTTAATCCTAGCATTCCAGAGGCAGAAATCCATCTGTTCAAGGATACAGCCAAGCATGATGACTCACAACTTTAATCCCAGAAAGCAAGCCTTTAATCCCAGGGAGTGATGGCTGAAAGGAGAAAGGTATATAAGGTGTGAGGGCCAGACACTAGAAGCATTTGGCCTGGTTAAGCATTTGGCTGGCTAAGCATTTGGCTGGTTAAGCTTTCAGGCTTCTAGCAGCAGTTCAGCTGAGATTCATTCTCGATGAGGACTGAGAGGCTTCCAATCTGAGGAAACAGGACCAGCTGAGGAACTGGCGAGGTGAGGTGGCTGTGGCCTGTTCTGTCTCTCTGATCTTCCAGTGTTCACCCTAATACCTGGCTCAGGTTTGATTTTATTAATAAGAACTTTTAAGATTCATGCTACAAATCTCTCTCACCTGCCAATCCTGCAGCCACTCAGACCCAAGTAAACACACAGAGGCTTATATTATTTACAAACTGTATGACCTTTAGCTCAGGATTACTACTGACTAGCTCTTACACTTAAAATCAGCCCATTTCTGTTAATCTATATGTCCCCAGGTGTTCTGTGACTTTACCTGTGTGCCATTACATGCTGCTCCCTGGATGGTAGGCTGGTGTCTCCTGACTCAGCCTTCCTCTTCCCAGAATTATCCTTGTCTGCTTATCTTACCTATACTTCCTGCCTGGCCACTGGCCAATCAGCATTTTATTAAACCAGTGTACAAAAGCATTATTCCACAGCATTTCCCCTTTTCTGTTTAATTAAAAAGGAAAGTTTTAACTTTAACATAGTAAAATTATATATAACAAAACAGTTATCAAGCAATAATTATAGTTATAATATCTAGTCTATTTATATTTGGCAAATTCGAAGAAAACATTCTGTTTTTCCTATATTTGTGAGTCTAAGGTTTCATATCTAACTTATCTTTTATCATAACTAAGGGAAATTGTCACTATCTAGTCTTCAACTACATCAAAAACCTCAGAAGGATACAATATTACCTAAGTAAACAGGAAGAGCATTGTAAGCAACTTTCAAAAATCTAGAATAATAGAGACAGCTGCCTGCCTGGACAGTCATCCAAAGTTCCTCTGTAATGTTGGGACATCCATCTTCAGCCCATAGGTCTAGAGTCTCTGTCATTTTTCTCTCTGTGTCCTATAGAATGTCTGGCAGTTTTCTTCAGTGGTCACCTTCCTATGGGTCCTGCAAGTCCTGTTTATACATTATCCATATCATCACACAGTGGTGCTGAGAGCAATGTAGATTATGATGGCCTGACTCAAGAGCTTTCAGAAGAGAAGGATTAGTAATTGGCCTAAAGATCATTCTTGTGATATTTTGGTATAGAATGTGAATGCTTTTTGTCTTCATCTGAAAAGTCGGTCTGAGGCTAGATTGAAGAGTTTTGGATTAATGTCATTGGCAGAGAAGACTAAAAACAGCATAGTATTGACTGTGTTGTGTGGTTATTAGTGGCCAGTCTTATGCAGATCTATAATGAAAAGGAGCAAGCTGAGCAAGGAAAAATACAAAATGTATAGTTTGAAGAGAAAGGAAGCACTAGGAAGTGTAATGGACCTAAATTCTCTGCCCAAGGAGATAAACAGATTAAAGAAAAGCCAGATGCTAAATGGAATAAAAAGAGTGGTTATCTCAGGGCAAGACCCCACTCAACTAAGCTTCCAACTAGTAAAAAGGAATTAAAGAAAAGCTTATTCAGTGAAGGAAATCATTGAAAACAGAAAGCTGGTGAAATGTATTTAACAAGGGGGCCCATGTTCCAGCCCCAGCAAGCAGAAAAACTTGACAGCTTCAGCTACATTGTTCTGGTTTTAGAGTCAAGGATACAAGAAAGGGGTTGTGAAATTTCCCTCAACAGCCAAGGAAAGCTTCTGAGACCAGGCATGTGTCAGGGGTGTCCCTAAATAGAGGCTAAGAGAGGCCTTTGCATAAAGCTGTGAAAGTGAAGCCTGGATTGCCTTGGAAACCCCAATATGTTGGAGAATCCAGAGCCTTAGGATACCTGCTGAGGAAAACTGCTAATAGGGAGTAGAACCAGCCCAAGAGTGAGAAGTATGCTGTAGTTAACAAAGCTGAACAGAGTTGGAGATTTGAACAGTGTTTTGACATCAGACATAGTGATGCAGAGTTTGGAGTTTGCCCAGCTGGGTTTTGGCTTTGTTTTGGTCCAATATTTCCTCACTATGCTTCCTTTCCTCCATTTTGGAATGATAATGCATATCCTGTGACATTGTATGTTTGAAGTACATGATCTTCTTTTTAATTTTGATTTTATAGGGAGTTACAGTTAAAGAGATTGCCTTGAGTCACAGTAGAGACTTCAAATTTTGAGACTGCAATAGACTATGGGGACTTTTGAAGATGGACTGAATACATTTTTGCATTATGATATAGCTACAAGCCTATGAGGACCAGGGGGTGGAATGTGTTGGTTTGAGTAGAAATGGCCCCCATAGACTCATATATATTTGAATGTTTGGTCATTTTAGAGTGGTGCTACTTGACAGGGACTAGGAGGTGTGGCCTTGTTGGAATAAGCACAGTCTTGTTAGAGGAAGGGTGTCACAGAGGGTGGGATTTGGCATTTTAAATGCTCAAGCCAGGCTCAGTGGTCCTCTCTTCCTGCTGTCTGCCAATCCAGATGAAAAATTCTCAGCTACTTCTCCAGCATTGTGTCTGTCTGGAAACCACCATGCTTCCATTGTAATAACTAAACCTCTGAACTATAAGCAAGTCCCAATTAAATGTTTTCCTTTATAAAGGTTGCTGAGGCCATTTTGTCTCTTCACAGCAATTAAACACTGACTGAGACATACATATTTGCTTCTATGTGGATATTAGCTGTTAAGTCAATGATAACCAAGCTACAATCCGTAGATTCACAGAGGTTAGGTATTGAGTAAGTGACTACAGGTGCAGATTGATCTGGTTAAAAAGAGAAATAGAATAGATAGTTATGTGGTGGATGGGGGGCTGGAATAAGAGGAGTGGGATGGGGAGAACAGAGATGGATGAGGCAGGGAACATAGGGAGAGACAGCCAAAATTAAGGGTCATTTGAGGGGGTAGTATGGAAACATACTGTAGCAGAAGCTTCCTAAAGTGTATACATATATGTTCTAAATGAAATCGTCAAATAATGGGGGATGCAAAGTTCTAGTTGGGACAATCATCCCTAAATGAGATGTTTCCATCAAATCCCTCCTCTCAGAGCTCAGGGAACCCCTTAGAAATGGAGGTTGGAAAAGTATAAGAGTCACAGGGGATGAAGGACACCAAGAAAACAAGGCCCTCTAAATCAACAGGAACAAAGCCCATATGAACTCACACAGACTAAAGGAGCATGTAAAGGACCTACATGGGTCTGTACCAGGTCCTCTGTGTATATGTTATGATTTCTCATTTAGTGTTTTTATAGTATGTGAAATCGAGATCTCTAATTCTTTTTGTTGTTGTTTTGTTTTTTGAGACAGAGTTTCTCTGTGTAGCTTTGCAGCTTTTCTGGAACTCACTCTGTAGCCCAGGCTGGCTTCAAACTCACAGAGATCTGCCTGCCCCTGTCTTCTGAGTGCTGGGATTAAAGGTATGTGCCACCACCTCCCAGTGAAATCTCTAATTAAGCCTTCTCTTGGGCTCTTTTTCTTCTGTTGGTTTATCTTTTCCAACTTCAATGTGTTGATTTTTGTTCTATCTTACTATATTTTTATTTTGTTATATTTTAAAGAAATGAATGAATGAAATCCTAGCCACTAGGGTAAAGGTTAACCACAAAACTGTGACTTACACATGCTAGAAGAAGGAAAAATCAGTTTTCTCCAATGGAGTGACAATGGATACATCAACCACTCCAGGGCAGGTGTCATGGTCAGAAGTAGTTAACCAACATAAAATGGATTCCAGTTTTCCTTTGGGGGTGTGGTTTTATTTGTTTTCTTGGTTTTATTTTTGTATTGGGTTTTAGTTTGCTTTTAGAAAGAACTTAAAGTTGGGTGGGGGAAGAATATCTGGAAGGACATGAGGGAAGAGAACAATATGATCAACATATGTTAAATTTAAAAACTGTTCTAAATAATAAAGAATATAATTTAAAAGAAAAGTAAGAGAGGAGACTTTAAGTGTTACACACACACACACACACACACACACACACACACACACAGAGTCATAGGTCTGTTAATTAATGAGATTCTCCACTGTACTATCCACATATATATCATATTATGTTGTACAATGTAAGTATATACAATTTTTATTTTTCAATTAAAGAAGAAAAACCTACAACAAATAAAGTTGTTGGAATTTGGAATTTTCTTCATTTCATTATTAGGAGAAGAGGAGACAGCAGTGAGTTGAGAGGTAATGAGCAGACTAAATTAGTAGGAAATCATGATTGAGTGAATTTAGGGGATGGGAAGACCACAGGGTAATGGAGGACTCCAAAGCTCCAAATTTTAGTGTTTATAAGCAGTCATGTGTTCACTAGTGAAGAGCAGGCATGAGAGGAGGCTAACCAACAGACATTCTGACCTGTCACTTTGTGACTCATCAGTGGAGATGTTTAGAATATGGACTGGGGTGTACCTCTGCCTGAATCTCGGGGAGATGAGTATGGAAAATCGCCTGTGATATCATCAGATGAAGACACAGAGGAAGCTCTGGAACGAAGCCTTACCCTTGTCGAACAGAAATCCTAGAGATCAAAGTTAGCAGACTGCAAGGGGAAAGCACACCAGGAGCTTCATGGGAAGTCACTGCTAAATGTTAACAAATTCCTCTGCAACTGGATCTTGTTAGATGTGGGTGGAGATCACAAGAACGGCATCCCCCCAGGAAATAGGTTGTTTCATTTGCATAGAGGCAAAGATCTTCAACTGTTTATTTATCTCACTACATATGTCAGGGAGTCAATGCTGGGAATAAGACTTCTGCATCCATTTAAATCATCCTTTTGTTTCTCTGAGCTCCAAATCCTTCTTCCAATTAACTCTCTTCTTGATGCTCAATTAGAAATGCTTTTTAAACAAATTGTACCCCAAATATGAGTTATTGCCCTGGGTGGTCTTGTTTAGAAATTATGTTTTAATCAAAGAAAAATTTAATTCAATGACCATAAATATTTTAAGAGTATTTCTAATTACTTAAAGAATATGAAAGGAAATTGAGTTTATAGTACACCAGAAATATCCTCAGTAATTTTCCAACTTTCTCCTATGTCCCGGTAGCAAATTCAGAGCCTCACACTTAAAATTTTTTTAACTATATTTATTTGTTTATTTCATGTGTGTGGAGGCCATATGCAATCCATAGCTCAGAAGTGCAGGTCAGGTGACAGACATCAGTTGCAGATGTCAGTTCTCTCCTTCTACCACATGGGTCCTAGGGATGGAACTCAGGTCTTCAGGTTTGGTGGCAGACACCTTTATTCACTGAGCCGATGGCTCAGAACCTCAGATTTAACTCCACCATTTCCCCTTGATTTTCCAAAGCTTCCAAAGTCAGAGAACTTTCACTGTCCTCTCCCATCTCTCAGTATCTGAGTTAGCTACACGGAGAGATGCCCTTCATCAAGAGGGAGTAAGAGTGTAAAAGGAGTGGCATAACAAAGACGAGGTTCGCCTAGGCCAGTAGCAGTGAGTCCAGGAATGGTTTGAAAAATGAACATTTTAATAATTTTGTCCAGGTTCACATATCAGTCAACACACATTTGTTCTCTCACACAACCCTCCCACTGCTACCTCTATGAGATCTGTGGAATTCTTGTCAATGTCTCTTTCCAGATGTGCTGTGATTTGGATATGGTTTGGATGTGTTCCCCGAAGTCCACGAACTGGAAGTCTCATCACCAATGTGGTGACATTGAAGTGATGGAGACATTCAGAGCGGGGGGCCTAAAGAGGGTGATTAGGTCATTGTGGGTACTGCCCTCAGAAGGAACTAATGAAGTTCTCATAAGATGCTGGGTAGTTTTCTTGAGAGCAAGTTTTGACAAAAAGAGCAAGCCTGCTCCCTCTCTATGATCTGTCTGTGCATATCCCTGTGGTCTCCAGGTCATCTGCCTAAGGCTGTCACCAGAAACTGGACAGATAGAGATTCCCAATCTTAGGCTTTTAGCCTCTCACCCTGGGAGCTAAGTAAACATCTATCTCTTATAAAGTACAAATTTAAAGATATGCTCAGATATTGATACACCAAATTCAATTCAACTATTCAGTCTTGCCGAAGTCTAGCTAGACTCCAGCCCAGCAATCTCACTACAGCTCAGCTAGTGCTCCTGGAATGGACAATGGCTGATGAAGATGAATTGGGGAGAGGGTATGTGTCAGTTGCAAACACTGATGTCCTATTGGGGGGAGGGTATGTGTCAGTTGCAAACACTGATGTCCTAAAAACACTTCTTGCATAAATAAAGGAACAGAAACCCATGAAGACTTCAGTAGGGACTGAGCAAGCCCTCAGGTCTTTTTCTCACATTCTGTGGACTTGGGCTGCAATCTTAAACATTGTATCATTTCCTTGATGCTTAAATTTGGTGTGGCTCTAACTTTTGTTGAGATAAAAGCATTTCTTGCCTCTTTCCTGACAAACATTCTCCTGCTGAAGCCTCATGGCCAGATGCACAAATAGGAAAGAAATGCTAGAAACCTCAGGCACCTTCCCTCTAAAGATAATTAACTATGAATTATTCAGAAACCCTACACCACAAAGCAGTATTTGGGAGGTAGTTTTCCCTTCCTTCTCCATGGTAGGACACAAAATGCAGTGTTGTGGAGCGTGTCTTGTTTCATACCCCCATCCCAACTGCCTTCAACTGCCTAAATAAATGAGAATGTCAATAAAAGTAAAAAAAAAGGATTAATTTTTCATGGAATAAAATCATAAATCTAACATCAGAGAGTCACTTCTAAGTTGTTGTGTTGAGACGAGAGGAGAGCATAGATCTTGCTAGTGGCAGTCCTTCACATGGGACTTGGGTAGCAACCCAATTGTTTCTCTTGCCAGCAAAGCAGTGCCTTGAATGGAATAAGCGTTGAAGCCTGGTGTACTCTGCACCTCTTGGGGAAACACTGCAGCAAAATTAAAAATACTATTGGCACCAGGTGCATGCTAAGAACATAAGGAGTGTTGTTAATTTATTCTAATGAATTAATTACAGTGATGCCCTGGTCTACAGGGAATTTCCCTAGAAAGAGACATAGAATGGTGTCCAGAAAGGGTTCCAGTGGTGCTTCTTACTCATACTGGAAGAAGGTCACTCCAGAAAGACGCTCCTGAGAACTACAGGGCACAGAGAGAGGTTATAAGAAGTATGAGGGGTGGCCCAGCGAAGGAGAAGTGGATGAGATCTATATGAGCAGACTGGGAGTGGGGGTGGTAGTGGCAGAGGGCAAGGAGTGGGGCATGAGAACAGAGGGAAATGGGAGGGTCGAGCTGGAACAGGGACAGAGTGGAAGGGCAGGGAGGGAGATACCATGAGAGATGAGGACATCATGGGAATAGGAAGAGGCAGGGTGCCAGGGAGGCTCTCAGGAATCCACAAGGATGACCCCACCTTGGAGTGCTGGCAGTGATCTAGAGGGTGCCTGGACTGGTCTACTCTGGTGACCAGTCTAGTGAATAACCTAGCTTTCATCATAGAGTCTTTATCCAGTGACTGATTGAGACAAATGCAGAGATCCATGGCCAGGTGCCAGGCTGAGCTCCAGGAATCCAGTTGATGAGAGAGGGGAGGATTTCTGCAGGCAGGAGACATAGAGATCATAATGGGAAGACATGCAGAGATGACCAATCACACTATAGTTCATACCCATGAACTGTAGACTATTGGCTGTGGAGTCCCCATGGGACTGGACTAGGCCCTCTGGATATGGAAGATGGTTGTTTGGCTCGAACTGTTTGGGAGGCACCCAGGCAGTGGGACTGGGATCCATCACTGGTATATGGGCAGGCTTTTGGGAGTCTGGTGCCTGCGGTGTGATGCCTTGCACAGCCTTGGTGCAATGTGGAGGGGCTTGGACCTGCCTAGTATAGGCTCAGTGTGCGAGGCTCTGCTGACTCCCCATGGGAGACCTTGATTTGGGGGATGTGGGGATGTAGGGTAGCTTGGAAGAGAGGGCTGGGGGTGGGAGGAGGGAGGAGGGGTATCTGTGGGTGGTATGTAGAGTGAGTAGAAACTTTCTTAATAAAGAAAAATGAAAGGAAAAAAAAGAAGTATGAGGAGGCTTGGTTCTCAGAATGCATCCAAATGCTGGAAGACATCTCTCAACTCACACTAGACCCTACCCAGCCACACTGCTGAGTCTTTTAATGCACCTTGAAGCCACATCACTGTTGCTACCGGCAGCCTAGTTACCATACTTTAAGAACCAGGAAGCAGAATGGGCTCTGGGATCAACCAGTCCTGGTCCTAGCTGCCAGCTTAGCTAGCCAAGCAGGGACCCTATGAAGGTACCGTGAGCACTCAGAGACAGAATGTCCATTCATGAGTGAAGGGGACAGTAGAAACCACCTGGTGTTGTGGAGAAGAGGGCGACAGAGCCTGACCCACCTGTGACCCTCAGCAGGATCTAGTTTCATTGTGGGTTTAGATAGACAGAGCAGTGGCAGCTGCAGGGAGAGGCTTCACCAGTATGAAACTAGAAATGGACACAAGTCAGCCTTGGCAGTGTCCTTTGGTGTCTGCTCTTTTGCAAGAGCCCCTGTGCACAAGTAAAGTCTGCCACCATGTTCAGGGCAAAATTCAACATACAGCAATAATAATAATGGTAATAACAAAACAAACAAGTATTTCTAAGACAGCAGCTGCCACGTTGAGACTTACCATGCTTGCATTTATACATCTTCGTCACCCCATATGAGGGGAGAAGCACCGTTATGACTCCCTAGTAACAGAGTGGCCATTAAGAAACTGAACCTCAAATGGAGTAAGGAACTCGTCCTAGGCTGGCCTACCAGTGAGTGGGAGACCTGGAAGTCCAAGGGAGATGTGCCAACTCCAGAGCTCACGTGCTAGCCACTCTGCCGTGGGCTTACGTAGGAGGGTGATGAGGTGATGAGGACAATAGTTTACACATTCTTGCTGCCCTCCAGCTCCTCTGTGCTTTTGTTGTCAGTGTCTCTGGTTTAAGAGGTACAAAGTGTTACTTAGGTCTCTGCACACACTCGCCTGGATCTTGCCACTGCCTCTCACACTCTGTCATCTCATTACACACAGACAAACTGTCAGTGTTGCTCTCTATGGCTTTGCCTCTCCTGGAAGAAGGAAACAGCTGTAACAGGTGTAAGTGCTGGTCCCCATCCTCATACAGATAAGGACTAGGGACTCAAAAGCAGCGCAGGCCATCAGAAACCTCAGCTGGTTACAGAGGTACTTGGTTTAATGTCTGACTTTTCGCATACTCTCTGGATACCCAAAAACAAGTCATTTAACATCCATGAATAGTCTTATAAAAGTCCCAGCAACTCTGTGATCCTTTGTAAGAACAAGGAAAGCTGCAATAGGAAAAGAACCAGAAAAGAGAAGGAGATTAAACCCCTCTAGTGCCCACCCCCTCACACCACTTCAGGGATCTGCTCATGCATATTAAAACAGAGTGTGGTATTTTCAAAACCCACAGACTGGGGAAAGATTAAAAAGTGATGCAGTTTGGAAATGGTAATAGTTGTGAAGAAAAGAAAGAGAAATTACATTTATGGGGCTGAATTGTATACTGGACACTCTAATATGAGGATTTAAATAAATTTGCATGTTTAATTTCCTCTTTTTAATAATACCATAGGATTGGTATGAGTGTTCCAGTTTTGCAGCTGAGCTTAGAGAAAAGACAAGTTACCCAGCCAGCCACAGAGGTAGAACTCTGTGCTTTCATGATGAATTCCATCAACATTATCCTGGCCTCTCCCTACCAGTGATGCTGCAGCTGGCTATCCATCCATCCTACACTACTCTTCCCACATCCACATACAATCATATCACTCTGACAGTTGGGAACCAGCCACAGTGGAAATGTTTACAGCGTGGAAGGCAGCAGGTGCCGAGACAAGCTCAGCTTCCCTCTCCTGCCCCCTCCCTTCCTACCGTGTAGAGCTCATACTGCTGTTTCTATCCTCACATTTATACTACGCTTTAAAGATTGATTTGCTTTTAATTTTTATGTGCATGAGTGCTCCGCTTGCATACACATATGTGTTTATATGTATTGTGTGCATGTCTGGTATCAGAAAGGCAAGAAGACTCCAGATCTCTTGGAACTGGAGTTATAGACTATTGTGAGCCACTGTATAGATGCTAGGAACTGAACCTGGGTCCTCTGAGAACAGCAAGTACTCTTAACCACTGAGCAATAATTCCAGCCCCATATTTACATTTCTTTTCCACCAGAGTTTTTCTCCTAGTAGGCAATCAAGATATTACACAGTACTAAACTTAGTGTTTCAATGAGGAAGTCAAAGCTGCCATCATAAAAAACTATGAGGACTTCAAACGTGATTTGGTTCCTTTCTCGTCTTCATTTTCCAGATGAGGTTAAATATCCCAGAGTACCAGTGTCCAGGTACATGCAGGAGGCCTCTGAAGATACTGTAGTGAGAATGGACTACCAGTCCCAGAATACGAATGCATCAGCAGGGTCATCTTGTCTACTCCAGCCTGAAGGCCCAAACAAGCAAGCCCATGAGGGAATTGAGCCTTTAGGATTAAAAAGAATTTTCACTTACAGCTCCAGGATATGCAATCTAGGGGATGTCAAAATCCCACCTCCCTGGGATTTTGAAACATGGAGCCTATCTGACGTAGATATTTGCTTTGTGCTCCATTCTGTAGCTGGAAGCAACAAACTTCCTGGGGAGCTGCTCCTCCCTCTCCAAGACTCACTTTGCTCTCTGGAGGATGATTAAATGAAATCAAAAGAAGCCTTTACTTTCTCTTGCCTTTAAATCATCCTTCACACTCCACACTGCCTAGTGCTCATTAGGAACTTCATGTCTGACGCTCCATTCTTAGAGCTTCACAGATATTAGGGTACAAGAATTCTGCTAACAGCCTCCTTTGCAACGCTACCAGAGCAAAAAATAACTCCCTTTTGTGTTTCTTCATTTGACAAACATAATTAAAAACGAGCGTTTAAAAACAACAGACACCTGTCTGCCTCCTATCTGACCCTCAGACAGAAGACACCATGTCCCTTATCATCCTTTTGTTCATCTTTTCCAACAGAACTTATTTGTTCTGCTCACCAATAAGCTGCATAGTGGAGTTCTGAGATGTCCCTGTTACAGAGACAATCGGTTGCATCTCAAGCTCAGAGTGGTACAGTGGGATGCAACCATGGGCAGCCAGCCCACTTATTCTCTCTCTCTCTCCCTTCCTTCCTCTCTCCTTCTCTCCTTCCCTCCATCTCTCCCCCTCTCTCTCCCTCCCTCTCTCCCTATCTCTGTTTCCTGATCTGCCCCAGTGTGAGCAAGCTCCCACTGCCATTGTCTCCCTGTTATTTTAGACTGTATCTCTCAAACCATGACCCCAGAAGAAGCCTTTACCCTTCTAAGTCTCTTCTTATTGGGTGCTTGGTTACATCACGGAAAAAAAAATAATATACAGAGTAAATGTTTGTTTCTTCTCATCAACATAGTATTTTGTGTAAGGTAAAGAATTAGGGAGAACTATTCTAAAGCATAAAAACATACCTAATTCATCATGGATGGTAGTTCCCAAGGAAGTAGGACACGTAGGGTCCCCTGTTTCAGAGTGCAGACAGAATAGATATTTGGTTCCCCCCCCCCCGGAGAACCTTGACTGACATATTCAATCTACCTAAAAATGATGTAGGACAGCTGGGTTCTAAAGGGTAGGAGACTTTATGTAATTGGCTCATGCATTTGTGAGGATGGCAAGTTTGAAATCCAGCAGGCAAGAAATTCAGGTAGGAGTTGATGCAGTGGTCCTGAGTCCCAAATCTACTGAGCAAATCAGGATGCTGGATACATGGGTGGAATATATTTAGTTGTTTGAGAAGTTTGCACAATACGCTTTGGTAATATTTATGCTTCCCAACAGTTACTAGATACAGCCCCACATCCATACACATCCTACTTCATATCTTTGTTTTACAAACCAAAAGGATCACTTTGTGCTGCCCAAATAGTCTTGGATGTATGGTTGACTTGGCCAGGGGCTTCCCTCTTAGAGGAAGCTGTCTCTGCCTCTACTGGCAACTGACAACTAATAATAGTTTCTCCAGTACGATTGGTCTTCCATGGCCATCTTCCATTTCCACACTGGGATTTGGTCTGGTTTAAGTTTGCACAGGTCTCATGAATGCTATCATAACTGCCGTGAGTTCCTATGGGTAGCAGTTCCTATAGTGTCCAAAATACTATTTCCTTGTAATTATCCACTGTATCTGGCTCTTACACACTTTCCAAGCCCTCTTCAATAGTTATCTTTGAGCCTTGGAGGGATGGTGTGGTATATGCATTCCATTTAGGGGTAGGCGTTCCACAGGCTCTTATTCTCTGAACCTTGGCCAGTTGTGGTTCTCTGAATCAATCACCATCTACTACAAAGATTTTCTGATGAAGGTTGGATGATGCACTGATTATATATAGGTATAAAATAAGTCATTGGGAATCAGTTTAACACTATGTTCATTTAGCCGAATAATAGAAATACATTTCTTTTAGGGCCTATGACCTGTCTAGCCTTAGGTTCTCAGCCTGACAATGGTGCCAGGTATGAGTTTCATCTTGTAAAGATGAACTTTAATCAGTACTCCCATGATGTTTATGCCATACTGTACCAGTGGGCACGTCTTGCTAGGCCAGCTATTATTATAGCTCTCATGACATAGTCTTGAGAAGAATTATGTCTTTCCTAAGTGTTGTGTTTTAGATGTAAAATGTTCCCCATCACTCATGTACTTGATCTCCAGCTGATGGAACTGTTTGGGAAGATTATGGGACCTTTTGGAGGTCCAACTAGAGGGAGTGCTGTCACTCTGGAACTAGAGGTCAAGATAAACCTTTACTTCCTCAAGTTTCTTTTGTATTTTACTACAATAATGAGAAAGTAACTAGGGTGCTAAGAAACTTTGGTCTTTGCTCTTGAGGTCTAAACTAATTGACTGAGATCCACTTGCATTATGGATGGTAGGCAATCTGCTTGTCTTCAAGTCAACAATTTTAATCACATCACATCTGTAAAACGTCCTCCAAGCTAAAACTAAACTAGTATCTGACTAAACACCTGGACCCTAGAGTCTAACAAAATTGACACATGTAATTAATCATTATACCAAATGATTCTGTTACACAGGCAGAGCTGAGATATATTGCTTTAGAATACAATTATTTTGGAGGCAGTTATTAGGGACTTTTATTGGGATGTTTAAAAATAGCTTAGGTTATAAAGAAACTGAACAACTCAGATCATTAATCAAAATAAAAATGTGTTTCTTTGTTCTCCAATTAAAATAATACTTCTTGAGTATTACAGCAGGACTAATCTGAGCACCCTAAGCATTGTTCAAGTGTGGTGCCCCTTCAAAGAGTTCATAGGTGACTTAGTTAGGATTTCTATTGCTGTGATGAAATACCATGTCTAAAAAGCAAATTGGGGAGGAAAGGGTTTATTTGGCTTATACTTCCATATTATAGTCCATCATGGAAGGAAGCCAGAACAGGGATTTGAACAGGGCAGGATCTGGGAGGCAGGAGCTGATGCAGAAGGTATGGAGGGGTGGTGTTTACTAGCTTGCTCATCATGACTTGCTCAGCCTGCTTTCTTATACAATCCAGGACCACTAGCCCAGGGATGGCCTCTCCCACAATGAGCTGGGCCCTCCCCCATCAATTACTAATTAAGAAATGTTCTATAGCTGGATCCTATGGAGGCATTTTCTTAAATGGAGTTCTGTACTCTCAGGTGACTTTAGCTTGTGTCAGGTTGACATAAAACGACCCAGTATGATAGACTGATGAGAGGAGATAGAGAACAGAGTGCTGCTGTCTATATTAGAAGCTCCTTGGGCCCTTTGATTGTCATCTGTCCTTCTTGCCTCCTTGATCTTCTCTACAGTGATTGCTTTCTGACCCATGTCTCTCTCCTGAATCTCCCTTCCTTAACACATCAGAGACACTTGTATCCTAACTTATTATTAACAAGACAGTGCCAGACAAAAGAAGGCTCTCTCTACTCCCACAATTTTCAGTTATCACTATAAGTCATTTTGCCCCATTAAAATGAATTCTTTTCCCAAAGAAGGACTCAGTTGAGATACTGTTTCTGTTGCTGCATCTCAATGTTCTCAAGCAGTTATCCCATATAATTCTGATATTCATCCACCTTACCTTTAGATATGTCCTCACAAATGGGTATAAAGTGAATCCACATGGTTGGGCAATGTGTGAATCACTGTCTCCCAAATGAGTGATTCAGAGAACGTTCTTTCAACCAATCAAGATATATAGTTCCTAGAGGATTGAGAACTGTCTTTTAAATGGTCCCTTGCACCAGTCACTCATTCTAATCTAGGAAGATACTGTTGAATCTCTAATAGGGAACAGGCAGAAAATGTCTCTGATTATTTCTTACCATTATCAAAACAATACAAAACAATGGGAAAGAATCAAAGCTATAAAGGACACATAAAAACAACTGCTTAAGGCAATACTACTAAGAATCCTACACTCAAAAATTGGACAGTATGGACAGAATGAATGATTTCATTTAAAATTCAAACTATCAAAATGCATTTAACATGAAGTTGATCAACTGATTATTCCTATAATAATCAAAGAAATTGAAATACATAACTCAAAATCTTCAAAAACCCACATAAAGAGAGATGATTTTACCAGAGATTTCTACTAAGTATTTAAAGAATAATCAACTCTAGATGCATACAATTTCTTCTAGAAAAGAAAAGGTGATAGGAATTATCCATATTCATTCTGCAAAGAAAGTATTACTCTAACACAAAAAAATGAATAAAGATGATGCAATAGTGTGAGCAAAGAAAGCTACAAACAAGTATTTCTCATGAGCATAATAACAAAATATAAACAAATAAACTTCATAATATATAAAAAGAAAATTTGCGTTATGACCAAATGGGATTTGCTTCATTGCAGAAATACCCAAAATTCAATTAAATATAATCTACCGTGTTTGTAGACTAAGAAAGGAAACTCATAATCATGTGAATTTATGTAGAAAAATGGTTGACAAGATTCAATAACGTTTTCTATAAAAATGCTCAGGCAAAATATGCTGGGGAGATGTTTCAGGGAGTGAAAATACTTGACATGTGAGCATGCAGATGCAAGTTTGAGCCCTTAGAACTCACATCAAAGCCAGACACATAGAGGGACATGGAGAGCTATAAGCAGAGCAACCCTGTGGGAAGATGGGGGTTGGACACAGGAAAATCCCAGAACTTAACCTGACACACATTCTCAGAAAACAACAAATAGAGTCTTTTTCAAACAAGGAAGAAAGAGAAGAGCGACACCCAAGGTTATCCTGAAACCTCTACATATGTGCTGTGGTACATGAATGTCCACATGCATATACATGAATATATACACACAGACACAGAGATCACACACATTCACAGGTTAAGAAGGAAATGTTCCCAAGTTGACTAAGAGTATCTACAAAACCAAACAACTCTGGCAATTATAATGAATGGTGAGAAAACTGAGCAATCCTTCTCTCAGACTAGAAATAAGACAAAGCTCTTAACACTTTTATTCAATGTAGTACTAGAAATTAAAGCCAATGTAGTAACTAATAACATGATTTTTAAAAGAATCTAAAGACAGGAAGACTATATACAGGTAGAAATAAAAATGACCCTATCTAGTGATAACATGATTTTCTGTATGGAAGACCCCAAACCATCTATAGAGAGTACAATGATACCAAGGTCACAGAATATAAGATGAACATATAAAAATTTATGATATTGCTTTATATTATCATTGAGCACATGTCATTTCTGTATTATAAAACTCACAGTATTTTGCATCCAGGAAAAATGTACCAAAGAGACCAGGGTTTTGACTCTAGCCAGCCATCCTGGTGATCATTCATGTGGTAGTCAGTATGCATACCAAGAGCTTTAGCCACACCTGTCACCTTGCTGTCACATAGCCAAGACACGATCATACCATGACCCAACCCAGGAGTCAATATCAAGCTTCACCAGTCTCGGTGGCTGGACGTGACACAGGTGCAGCTCTGGGAATCTTGGGTGCTCAGAACACCTGGCTTTTGAAAAACTAACAGGGGTTAGAGACCGGAATGAGGCCATGGAAGGCTTCACTTTGCTTCATCTCTGCCCTTGTTTGGTTGTTTTTCCTCTACTCTTCATATTTTCTTGGTTGTTCTGCATTACTGGGTTGTTAGCTGGTTGACTGGTTGGTAGACAGGTATGTTTCTACTCTATCTGTGCTTGATGGGTTGCACCGATATTTTTGCTTTTGTCCTCGTCTCTAACATTTTAATAGTTTAGTTTCTACTGGTTATTTCTAAGATAGTGCTTGCAAGTTTGTACATTAATCACCAATCCACTGAGCTTTAGCCTCTATGTCACTACAATAGGACTTCATAAATATGCCCCATGTTTCTACATCCACAAAACAGAATGCAATGACACTTTAAGAAGACTATATATCATGATGACCAAGTAATTTCACCCTGAAGAAGCAAAGTTGGTTTAACATACACAAGTTAATAAATGTAATGTGCCATATAAACAAAGTAGAGCACACTAGAAATCACACCATCATCTCCAATGATGCTGAAAAGGCTCTTGAAAAATTTCAATACACCTGCATGACAAATATTCTGTAGACAATAGGAATGGTGGAACATACTTCAAATAAAGGCCACACACAAGCAATCTGTAGACAACAATATAATAAAGAGGGAGAAACAGAGCATGTCCTGCTGTGGGATAATGCCCTTGTACACTGGTTTAATAAAATGCTGATGGGTGAGTAGCCAGGCAGGAAGTATAGGTGGGGCCATCAGAAGAGGAGAATACTGGGAAGAGGAAGGCTGAGTCACCAGCCAGACACAGAAGAAGCAAGGCAAGATGGTGTTTTAGGTTCCTGCTTCACAGAGGAAACTGTAGCACGAACCTTAAAAGTTCTTATTAATAAAATCAAACCTGAAGCCAGGTATTGGGGTGAATGCTGGAAGATCAGAGAAGCAGAACAAGCCACAGCTACCTCACCTCACCAGTTCCTCAGCTGATCCTGTTTCCTCAGACTGGAAGCCTCTGAGTCCTTATCCAAAATGGGTCTCAGCTGAACTGCTGTTTAAAAACCTAAAAGCTTAGCCAGCTAAAAGCTTCTAGTTTCTGGTCCTCGCACCTTATATATCTTTCTGCTTCTGCCATCACTCCCTGGGATTAAAGGCTCACTTCTTGGGATTAAAGGCATGTGTCACCATGCCTGGCTCTTTCCAATGTGGCCTTGAACTCACAGAGATCCAGATGGATTTCTGCCTCTGGAATACTAGGATTAAAGGTGTGAGTGCCACCATTTTCTAGCCTCTGTATCTAGTGGCTGTTCTGTTCTCTGACCCCAGATAAGTTTATTAGGGTGCACAATATTTCAGGGAACACAATACCACTACAGGAGACTGCCAGATATTCTACAGGACACAGAGAGAAGCAACTGAGAGACTCTATGGATGTCTCAACATTGTAGAAGAACTTTGGGTAACTGTCTAGGTAGCCAGCTATCTCTGTCATTCTAGATTTTTGGAAATTGCTTACAATGCTCTTCCTGTTTACTTAGATAATATTATATCCTTCTGGGGTCTTTGATGTAGTTGAAGACTAGATAGTTATAATTTTCCTTGGTTATGATAAAAGATAAATTAGATATAAAAGTTTAGACTCACAAATATAGGATAGATAGAATATTTTCCTTAATTTTGCCAAATACAAAAGACTAGATATCGTAACTATAATTCTTGCTTGATAACTGTTATATTATATGTAATTTTACTATGTGAAAGTTAAAACCTTCCTTTTTGATTAGACAGAAAAGGGGAAGTTCTGTGGAATGTTGTTCTGTATGCTGTGAATGTGTGTTGCTCTAATTGGTTGATAAATAAAGCTATTTGGCCAATGTTGAGGCAGAATAAGGTTAGGTGGGACATTCCAACTAGAGAGACAGGAAGAGAAAAGAGAGAGCAGGAGACGCTGCTAGCCGCCACCAGGGTTTACAAGATGTAAAGTACTGGTAAGCCACAAGCCACGTGACAAAGTATAGATTTATAGAAATGGGTTAATTTAAGATGTAAGAGCTAGCTAGTGAGAAGCTTGAGCCATTAGGCCATATAGTTTGAAAATAAGCCTCTGTGTGTTTGTTTGGTTCTGAGTGGCTGTGGGCCCAGGTGGGACTGGAGAAAACTTCAAGCTACAATGCTCCATTTCTAACTTTCTTATTACCTATGGCTCAGCACAAAGTCTTAGCTAGAACAATAAGACAACAGAAAGACATAAAAGGCATAAGAAAAGGAAAGAAGTCAAACTGTGGTGATGTACTGTGTACCCTAACAAACTCTGCCTGAAGATCAGAGAACAGAACAAGCTACTAGATTAGACAAAGATGTCAGGCAGTGGTAGCACACACATTTAATCCTAGCACTCAGGAGACATAGATCTGTCCATACCTCTGTGAGTTCAAAGCCACCCTGGACTACATGAGATTGACTCATTCTAGGAGAGAAACAGAGCCAGGCAGTGGAGGCACATAACTTTAATCCCAGCACTTGAGATCTCATGTCTTTGCTTGGGAAGCACACATGCCTTTAATCACAGGAAGTGATGGCTGGGTGGAGAAAGATATATAAGGTGTGAAGAGACAGGAACTAGAGGCTTTTTCAGGCTGAGGAGTTGGTGAGGAAGAGATGGTGGCTGTGGCTTGTTCCTTTGTCTCTCTGATCTTTCAGCATTTACCCAGTATCTGGCTCTGGCTTTTTTATCAAGACCATTTAGCAATTCATGTTACAGTCGAACTATCTTTATTTGCAGATGGCATGATTCTATACTTAAATCCCTACAGACTACTGGAAAACTCTCAGATTTAATAAACATTTTCAGAAAAGGTCCAGGATACAAACTTAATCTTCAAAAATCAATATTCTTCATATATACCAAATGTGATCATTCAGATAAAGACATTAGAAAATATTGCATTCATAGTCACTAAAACACAGAATAAACCTACCCAGTGAAAGTATCCTATAATGAAAAGGTCGTGATATTGGAAAAGAAGACACTAGACAATGAAAATAACTTTCATGCTCTTGGATTGGCTGGATTAACGTCATGAAGATGGCTATGTTACCAAAAGCAATCTACAGATTCAATTTAATTCCCATCAAAATTTTGATGACATTCTTCATATAACTAATCAAAAAAGCAGTAATTTATACAGAACCACAGAAGATCGTGAATAGCCAAAGGAATTTAAGAAGAAACACATACAGCTGGAGATTATGCTGGTGAGCAAAAATGACAAAGATAGCATGCTACTAGCATTAAAAAGAAAGGTAGACCAATGGATACCTAGTTTTTGACAAAGGGACAAAATCATGCAAAGAAACAAAGAGACAATTTATCAAAAGCAGTGCTGGCAAAGCTGGTTGTACACCTGCAGAAGAATGAAATTCAATCCTTATCTTCATCCTGTACAAGTCAACTTTAAGTGAATCAAGGATCTTAATTTAAAACCTGAAATGCTGTAATACTGGAAGAAATCATACAGGACACACTTTGAGGTATAGGTTTAGACAAAACTTTCTGAACAGGAATCTGAAAGCACAGGAAGTCGACTCAAAAATCAGCAAATGGGATTATGCTTTAAAAGTTTCTGCACAGCAAAGGAAAGTATCAACAGATCAAACAGACAAACCTTAGGATGGGAGAGAAACTTTTATCAGCTACACTCATGACAGGGGGCTAATACTCAGAATTTATAAAGAACTACAAACTGATCACCATATAAACAAAACTATCAATTAACAAATGGACTAGTGGGATCAACAAACAATTCTTAAAGAGAGAAACACAAATGGACAATGACTATTTTTTAAATATTCACCAGCTCTACATATAATGTAAATGAAAAGTGCCTTGAGATGCCACTTCACCCAATCAGAATGAAGATCATCAAGAAATCTGACAACAAATATTGGAGAGGATGGAGAGAAAGGGGAGTCTTCATTCACTGCCAGTGAACTAGTAGTCATTGTAGAAAGCAGTATGGAGATGTTTCAAAAATTAAAACTAGGACTACCCTATGAATCAGCAGTTCCACTCCTGGGCAGAGCCTCAGCAGACTTCACAAGCTACCACAGAGATATTTGCCTGTGCATATTTATTGCCACTCCACTTACAGTAGCACAGAAACAGACCCAGTCTAGATGTCCATCAACATATATAATCAAGATGTGTATATACCTACAATTGAACATTATTCAGCTATAAAGAAAACTAAAATTATGAAATTTATCAGAATATGATGGATCTGGAAAGTAAAGTATTAAGCAAGGTAACTCAAGCTCAGAAAGATAAGAGAATGTATGTTCTTTCTCACACATCTATCCTAGGTGGTCATGTGTGCAAGGCTACATATAAATAGGTACAAGTAAGCTTGAAAAGTAGAATGAAGACCAAGATAGGCAAAGGAGGCACTGAGGTGGTGGGTGGGAGAGGAAGCAGAGGACATGTGACATGAAAGTGGGAAAGGAATATGGGGGGATCATGGGGCATAGATGGAAAATCTAATAAAACATACTTTGTGCTAAAATTACATAGTGATATCTAAAACATGGTGTGATAACTTTAAAGGCAGTTTTTTTCAAAGGCATTATTTTTTTTCTTGGAATAAGACTTTCTGACCAGAAAAATTTTAAACATCTGTGATTGATTCTGGTGTTCTTAATGCCAGGACTCCAACTCCCCAAATGTAGCCACAATTAAGTAAACGAAAGGTTTCCCTATATAATTCCATGCATTTTCCCAATATCAAACACTAATTTAAGTGTGTACCCTACACAAGACTGTGGGTTTGATTCTCAGCAAAACAGAAGCAAACAAAAACATCAACAAAATGTTTATGGGAAACTGAGCCACAGAGTGATAAACAAGTTGCTCTAGAACCTATAGTCAATATGTTGACCCATCTTTATGTCAACAAAGGACCTTGTTTATTTGAAGTACCTTACCAACAGATGATTTTTTTTTGATATGTGTGGAAACTGCATCCAGGGTCTTATCTGTGCTAGACAAATGCTCTAGAACTGTACCTAGTCCTTCTGACCCCCTCTCCTGCCACCTTTCTGAAATAGGGTTTTACTAAGTTGCCTATGCTAGCCTTGAACTTGCAAATCTTCTGCTTTAAACTCCCAAGAAGTTGAGATTTTAGGCATGTCAATACATCCAGCTATGAGTATGGTTTTGAATAGAAATAATGGCCTCCTGAACAAAGAGTGAAAGTCAGAAAAGCACTGTCATGATATGTATGTAAGCCAGATAGTGTTGAATGTCTGCAGTGTATATTGTATACATGATAAGTTGCCGGATTAGTGGCTCTCATAGTTCTTCAAAACAGTGGAAGCAGAGACAGGCAGTGCTGTGGGATGTCTTTCTGTATGCTGTGAATATGTGTTGCTCTGATTGGTTGATAGATAAAGCTGCATTGGCCTATGGCAGGGCAGAATGGAGCCATGTGGGAAAACCCAAGAGAGATAGTGGGAGGAGGAAGGAGACGCTGTAAGCTGTCAGCAGGAGAAGCAAGATGTGAAAATACAGGTAAGCCATGGCCATGTGGCAACTTATAGATTAATAGAAATGGGTTAATTTAAGATACCAGAGCTGGCTAGCAAGAAGCTTGAGTCTTAGGCCATCCAGTTCATAATTGATAAAAAAGCCTCTGTGTGTTTACTTGGGTCTGAGCAGCTACAGGACTAGGTGGGACACAGAAAAACATCCAACTACAGGGCAAGGTGACCATTCCACTGTTATCCTATTCTTTTCTAATGAGAGACAGAAATGGAATGGATCCAAATGGGAGGAGAAACTGGGAAGAGTGGAGGGAAGGGAAACCATAATCAGGATATATTATATGAGAAAATAATGAGAGAGAGACAGAGACAGAGAGAGAGAGACAGAGACAGAGAGAGAGACAGAGACAGACAGAGAAACACAGAGAGACAGAGACAGACAGACAGATGGAGACAGACAGACAGAGAGAAAAGCAGTGTGGGGAACCCTCACCTAAAAGAGTTCAAATTTTGGATTTTTTTTCAGATTTGAGAATATTTTCATATATATGATAAGATTGGGTAGGAGAAGGACACAAGTTGAACTTAAAATTCATTTATGATTTATATACTTTAGTATGAAGGTAATATCATACACTATTTTCAATGCATACATATTTTTATAACTTAGCACATGAGGTCAATTTAATTTTTTTAATGTACCAGATGTTCAATAAAGCAGAAAAGCTGACCCCAGTGAGGAGAAAACTAATAAGTTCATAAGAAGAAATATAAGAAACCAAGAAATAAAACAGTAGGAACAAACAAATAGTTTTTGTAACTGTATCCCATATATCAAAAACACAGAAGAAAGATTGGACTTGTTAAAGATTGATGACCTTTTAAGGACACTTTGCCTGAAATGCATACATTAAAGACTTGAAGAAGAGAAGATTATTGCTTGAAGATGAGATGATAGAAACTATTCTAAAAGAACCAGAGGGTGTAAACAGCAGAGGACATTTGTCAAGTTCCCTGATATATGTCAAACTGGAATCCTCAGAAGAGAGGAAAGCAGAAAGATACTGAATGAGTATTTTAAAATTTTAAGCAGTGAGTACAATATTTCTTTATAGTGGTGTGGGTAGACACACATATATCCCCAAGCCATAGCATACAGTGAGTAGTTCTATCATTGTCAAAGCATTCTTCATTGTCTTCCTTGGTTTGCCAAGTTCTCAGCACCTGAGTCCAGTCATCTCATCGTTTCCCTGAAAAGCTTGCTTGCCAAGTGCGGTCATCTCACCTAGAGCTAAAGTAATAAATGAATTTACCATAGTTCAGAGCTTCCCAGATTTTGAAATTTCTGATGCTTATGCAGAGTACTCATAATTAATGATTCCAATAGGGAAAAAATCCTCATGTGTTAAGGCTAGGCAGCTTACAGAGAAATATTTCATACAGAAAAGTTTTGCTGAAATTTGAGTGTCTCAAATGTAGGATTCCCATACTGATCCTGAAAATTAAACCTCATAAAGTGCTGCTGTGGGAAGAATACCCTAATTAAATTAATCCTCTCCATCTAAGTATTAGCTTAATACTTTCCAAATTTCTTAACTAAGAAGTCTATTTAAAGTAGGTCTTTAGCATTGGTTTCCTATAAAGTAGACTTAAGATTAGGCTATAAAAATAGTTTATTAAGGATAGTAAAGAAAATCAATATAGCGTATATTAATGAGCAGGTTCCTCCTGTGTGAGTTCCTCTATGGACCGTCTGGAACCAGTATGAAACATACCCCAGCTGTGTCATTGGGAAAATGTGAACTTCATGCCATTGTTTAGGTCTATCTTTTCCTTTGGCATTGCCATCATGACCTATCTCCACAGACCTAACTCACAAGAGAAAGTCAAACTGCAGAGAGGAGCCATGAGAAGTCCTAGAATGGTCAGTGCCAAGAAGTAGTCGGTGGCCATTATCAGCATCTGCCACGCTTGCCACATTGTATGACAAAGTGACATCTACAGGTATAGACCTAAAGTCTCATGGAACTCACTTGGAGAAAGTTGATTTGAAGAATGGCAAATTCTGCTAACAATAGTCTTGAAGTCCTTTCTACTGTTAGCTCCAGTGATATGGAGGAGGCAAATGGAAAAGAGGAGAAATGGAGGTGACAGGGTCCTGACTCTGATCCTGACCTCCAGTGACATCTGCTATCATTCCTGTGATGATATATTGTATCATGATGACTATGACTCCCAATTGTCTGTTACCCTCACACAGCAAATATCTAAGGTACATCTACTGTGGCATGCTCTAGGATGGTGACATAAATAAAGTTCAATAAGCCAAAGCCCACTGAGGGACTAAAAACAAAAAGAAAAGTCTAAAATAAGGACAATAAAGTAGATCCATCAAGATACTGAGGGACTTGAGAGAGTTGGGTCATCAAAGAAATACTAGTCTCAAAAAGAACATTCATTCTTCCAGAGAAACCATCACTTACCCAAATACTACTGTGTTTATGAAGAAATTTAAAATCCCCATGACATTCAAATTCACAACACAATTCATAAGAAAGGCAATGGAGGAGCATAGCTAGAAGGTGGAAATGAGAACTGTGATTGGTGGAATGTCCAGCAGTAATTTACTGAGATAGATCAATAGTGGCCAATTCCTTCAATGGCATCTAATCCGTGGTGGCCATTGAACTCTGAAAATAACAACTGCAGAGTTTTCCTTGGCTTTCTATATTCTTTTGTCACTGTGAGATGCTAAGCTCTGGCCAGAAGATCTTCATTGCAGATCAGACAAGAAACAAACACAGCTCGGGGGGCAGGGCGGGGGGTACACACGTTTAATCCCAGCACTCATGAGGTAGAGGAGCAGGTGAATCTCTGTGAGTTCCCGAGGCCAGCCTGGTCTACAAAGTTCAAGGACAGCCAGAGCTACACAAAGAAACCTCGTCTCAACACACATACCCCCCAAAAGAATGAATAAATGAAAAGAAAAAGAAGTTAACCCAATGCTGTATTTACAGGGAATGGTGCAGTCAGTCGTTATTTAGGAAATGCACAAGTGCTTATGTGTCTTACCAAAGAGGCGCCTTGGCCCCCAAAGAGCTCATACTCTCTTGGAAGGCACAAAGAGTCCAGCCACTGTTATTCCTTCCTCAGCACCACATAAAGGGACTTTGGGACTGGCTGAGAGAGATTATGGTGAAACATCTATCCAGTCCCTAGGACAGAAAGAAGATTCCTAAGAAGAAGTAGAACAGGTAGGATTTTCCTGGTCTCTGTTCTAAAAATAAAATAGTTAAGGTGGTTCGGACATTGGCTTTGCTTAGCTGATGCACATCTGAAAGGACCTGAGACTTCATAATCTCTAAGTCAAATTGGGGTTGGAGTTTTAAAGGTCAGAACAGAGAGACATATCAGTAATTGGGCTCAGATACAATTTGTCCTTGGGTGCTGCAAAGCCCGCCTTTGCCACCATGAGAGATTGTTCTGCCCGTGCCTCTTACTGGGGATGGTGGGTGCGGTGGTGTTCCGCTAACTGTCAGAACATCCCATTCAAGAACTGTTTTTGACAAATCTTACAGCTCTCCATTAATTAGGTTTCAAGGCAGGGAAAAAACAACAAGACAATTGAAAGAGAAAAATTAGGGAAAAAGCAAGGGTCAAAGTACAGGCCACAGGAGGCCCTCAGTCATATTTACTTTATTCTTCTTACAAAGGACTCTTAGTAATGCCATAGTCTTATTTTCTCCACCTTGAAGAAAGAAACAGCAGGCTGCCATCTATTCGTGGGAAATCCTTACTTGGGTCTCTCAAGAGCTCAGCAGTAATTTCATATAATCCCTCCAGCCAAGGAGGGTTCAGGCTCTTCATGTTCAAATATGGCAAACAAGTAACAAAGTGGATTTTTTTTTAGTAAAAAAAAAAAATCTACATTTCTGAGCATTTACCTATTAACTCATTTTAATCAAATAAGGTACATAAGTTTGTTGACAATGAGGAGTGACCTATCTTGGAACTGCTGGAACATTCCTTGGAGCTGGTCTTTACTGGCCTTCTGCATGTTGAAATGCACACTCAGATCCAAAGCCAGTGCTTGTAACATGGCAACCAGACTTTCAGCCTGCACCATCTGGAGTTGGAGGATGGACCGATGGTCCTGGATAATAGGCTGGTGGACATGATGCTGTGGTGTATTATGTAGCAGTTGCACTTGCAGATGGAGTGGGTTTGTGCTGGGGATGAGAGGCCTTTTACATCTCCCTGTTGGCCACCACCCCAGATGGACTGTGGCCTCAGAAATTGCCTGCTGGAGAAGGGCCATTACTGATTCACACATGTGTCCTGGATGTGCTTCTTATGTGCTTGAAGTGTTTCTCCATGTCTTAGACACTCTTCTTGCTTTGGAGCCAAGGAGACTGCTTTCAGTTGGGTCATGAGGTCCAACTGTCTGGCGCCTCTCAAACCCCTTGTACACAGATTTATACATATAAGTTCTAGGAAAGAAATCTTTAGGTTCATCTGAGGTCTTAATATGTACTCTCAATTTTGAAAGCTCCAAGTCCCATGAAGATGGTCTCAAGGATGGTTTCTAGGGTAGTCAAAGGGGCAGAGCTTCAAAAGAAGCAGCTTCACTTTCTGATGTGTGTCTCTGGTCTTGGGCAGCTATTCTTAAAAATTTTAACTCACTAAGTTCTATATCAGAAAGGAACAAAAATAGGTAAATACCTTTGAAATAAAGCATATATATATATATATATATATATATATATATATATATATATATAAAATCGTGGTGTAATGATATCTGATTAGTAGTTCTTTAAATCTGCTGGCATGAGCATGCAACAGCCAGGTTCTGTCAGCTCAGATGAAAGGCTCAAAAGTGGTTTGATATTTCCAGAAGGAAGACACAGTCTGTACCCAAGCTGTTGCTTTAGATGCTGCAAATCACAGACATAAGCAGAGAGCCTAGTGACAAGAGTTCTCAGTAGCAGGGAAGCAGTTTTAAAATGCCTCATCATTTAACTGCTTTGCCAATATTGTCATTTGTATTAGAAAATGTTGGATGCCAATGTGGTTTTTCTCCAATTGTTTTTCTTCTCTGTGAAAAGGTCTCAGTGTCTCTGTCTGAACTCTGAGAGCAATGAAAGAGACCATTGGGAAGGGTCTTCTTGCTTAAGCACTGTGATACTCTTAAGCAGGAACCAGGTAGGAGTGTTTTAACTTGTACCTAGCAGCCCAGTTTCACGCACAAATTCATTGCCACAAATGCAAATGTTCCTCATGTCATGACACTCAAAGGTCCATCTTAAAATAGAAAATAGTGATGGAAGTGGGAGAATAAGAAAATAAAAGAGTAAATGTAACCAATTCCTCATGGATAAGTAGCATGCTCCCAAATGCAGAGACTCAGTTTACTTGTAAGCTTCCTCATTGTGATAACAAAATACATGAGACATTCAACTTAGAAAGAATAAAAGTTTGATTTGCTCAGGTTTTGGGGGTCTCAGTGTTTTCTGAGTTGGCCCCTTTATTTGGATTCATGGTGACGGAGCACATCTGGGCAAGGACCATGTGGCTGAAACTCAAGGTGGCCAGGAAGCAAAACCAGAGAGAAGGGCTTAGCACTCAATGGCCACTTCTTCAGCACATGTTCAATGACCTAACTCCCTTCTGCAGGATTCCACCAATTTCCAGTAACCTCAGAGTCAGACCAAGCTTCAGACACCATAGAGCTTTGAAGAACACTTGTCTAAGTCATGACACACAAGTACCCCTGGTATTAGAGAAAGAAGCAGACATGGCACAGATGATTTGTGTAGCAGAATCCTGGGGGTGCAGAGAGATGAGTGGTCACCAGCTGAGTCCATCAAGAAACAGCAGAGCCCTGGTGGTAGGGAATCTGATCACTGAAAAGTAAAGATCACAATTTCTTGGAAAACAAAGGGTCAATGAAAGTACTTATAAATAGGAAAACCAGATAATGAGGACCAAGAAACCCTAGACCTTTGCAAGCAGTCCTCTTACGAGCCTTAGGCTGGTGATTCCCAACAATCACACAAGTCGAAAGGTGGTTCAAGAGAATTTAACCAAAAAGGATCTGCCAAGCCTTCGCATTCAGAATATACTATAGCTACACCCTTCTGACAGAATAATATTGTTTGTAAATTTTAAGTCATTAAGCTACAAGATTAGAGTTTACATCCCAACCATTAGGAGATCATTTTAATGTACTTCATTGGCCTACCATTGTTGCCTCAGATGCTTGCCAAGTTAAGCCTCTTTGTTCGTTTTGTTGTCAGAGTTCCTGAAATAGGTAGAATTGTTGTTGCTCAGTTGGTTTTGTTTTGTTTTGTTTCCTCGTTTTGCTATTCAATAATTTTTTCAGCCTAAGGCCTTTTTAGATATCTCATATTTGTAAAGTCTCCAAAACTGTTGCTTATATCCATAACACAAAAGGTCATTGTTATTTCTATATATCGCAAACTCCTCACTAAAAATAATTGTTGTAATTTTCATACAAGGTTTCATACCAACAAAGGGCCCTGCAGGAAGAATGGTTAACCTTGAGACCTGTCTCTTTTCAGAGGTTTGCTGAGGTTCCTCTGCCGCCCACATCATCTGCAATCCAGTCACTGGCTCTTCCTTTCTCTGAGCTGCTCCAACTCGATTACCACTGGATTTCACATCTTCTGGGAACCAAAATCACCTGCTCCATACAGCTTAATTGGTCTGCTCGGGCAAGTCACTGTGCCACTGCCATTGTTAGTGAACTATTCTTACTCCAAGGGATCTCTGCCAGTATGAATGATTTATTGGTTTATTGTGAGTTGGGTAGAGCTCTTCTTCCAAATACAGCATCAACAGTTTACACAATGAACCTTCTGGAAACCCTGGCCTTGTTTCCTCCTCTAATCCTTAACCAAGTTATAAGGTGACCTTGCATATCTCTACACAAAGCCCACATCAAAACACAACTGTGTAAAGAGAGCATTGCCTGAAAGGGAGCGGATGGGACAATGAAGAGGGACTGGGAGGAGAGGAGGTAGGAAGGAGAACTGATAGAGTTGAGCCTTATCTATCACTGTGAATGTCTGTCCCTTTTTTTTTGAGACAGAGTTTCTCTGTGTAGCACTGGCTGTCCCCAAACTCACTCTGTAGAGCAGGCTGGCCTTGAACCTGGAGATTCTCCTGCCTCTGCCTCCTAAGTGCTGGGACTAAAGGCCTCTAAACCACCACCACCAGGCTTTTCCTTCCATTTTATTTAACTTGTTTTTAGTTACTAATTAAAAGGCTCATAACTCATACCAACTTATAACTTGGTAAAAATAAACACCAAATTTAGACTAAAGAGTCTTGAGTCTTAGCCAGGACTAGTAATTCATGCCTGTAATCGCAGCATGCAGGAAGCTGAGGCAGGAGGATCTCCATGAGTACCAGGCCATCTGTAGTCTGATACTGTCTAAAAAACAAGTGTTAGGTCTTGGCCATGGCCTGGCCATGACAGACTAGATGAGCTTGAATCAGTTTTCATCCCTCTCCAACTTCAGTTTCTTATTTTAAAAGGCTGAAGATTCATTAACTAAGCATTTATGTAATAGGTATGTACAATATCTACACTGCAGCAGGCATTGAGATATTCCCAGCTCTCAGTCTCCATCTTTTTATAACAATTTAGAATACGATTGCATTCATAACAGAGCCAACAACATGCTGAACCTTCAGTAACACAGTCGGCCAATACTGTGCTTCACTAAGTCATCAGCTCCAACATCTCCCAACATGACAGTTCCAGCCATCACCCCCTTACCACAATTATAATTACAGCCAGTTCCTTCCAACGAATTAATTACAGCATGCTGGTTAACTGAGATGCTATTTATAGATATACAGAGCAAAGAAATGAAAAATTAAGACTGTCAGTTTCAAGAAACCAGCAGGATATGTTTTATGCATTGTTTTAATAATTTTCCTGTTAATTAATTCTTGTTCTTATACTTTTAATGAAACAAATAAGTTTCCAAACTTTTAATTCCTGGAAGAAATGTACTGTGCAGGAAATGTATTGTGTCCTGGAGATCTAGCTTCTAGACTGCTCTTGCTAAGTTTCTACTTCATGTATAAAAGGATTCCGGCCTTGGGAATTTTTAACACCCCAATTCCTTTGGGATAGCAAAAAGTAGAACATTTTGACTGACTCTAAAGAGGTAAATATCTAGTTAGAAATTCCCTAGGAGAATTGAGACAAATGCAAAATGCTTTAAAAAATGGCTAAGGAAATTTAAAAATAAATAAAACCAGCCCCCAAATGGCCTAGATATCTGCTTAGTCCAAGGATCTCTTCCAACATGTGACTTTGTACCTATTTACCATGGGGAAGTTAAGGCAACAGATGGTCGTGGTCTTACACTGTCTAACTGTGTGCATTTGGAAAATATACATCCCTTTGAGTTCTGTTTCTTGACTTAAGAAATATGAATAAAATAAAATGTCTTAACTGGTCATTAGAAAATGGAACAGCATGTAAGTAAAAGTTTTCAAACATGTTAAAACGTATCATAAACGTATGCCATAGGTGACCAAGGATCATCTGTACAAGCCAAGGTACCATCCTCGTGTTTGTGCTTAGAAATGTTGGCATCTACACTGGCCCTTGTAATTCACATTATTGTAGACTCCATAACGAATCACCAATCTGGAACTAAGCCCATCACGCTAACTCATCCCCTTATCAGTGATTGATTCATCAATGGGATGGTTAGGCAGGTTTGTACCGGAAAAAGCACAAGGGATGGCCACCTAGTCTCTCCCCACACTGCACAAACGTAAAGAGGTAGAGGGATCCAGATTCACTGGCAAACGCTTTGTTTTCCCCCATGAGGCAATCAGAGAAAGCAGAAGCCACAGAAAGCTTGTTCCTTTCAGGAAAATCAGCCAGTCTGGAGACCTGCTTGCCTCTGTGTGTTCTCATGCAGGGAGCACTCTGCACGTTCGGAGACCTGCTTGCCTCTGTGTGTTCTCATGCAGGGAGCATTCTGCACGTTCGGAGACCTGCTTGCCTCTGTGTGTTCTGATGCAGGGAGCGCTCTGCGGGTTCGGAGACCTGCTTGCCTCTGTGTGTTCTGATGCAGGGAGCGCTCTGCGGGTTCGGAGACCTGCTTGCCTCTGTGTGTTCTCATGCAGGGAGCATTCTGCACGTTCGGAGACCTGCTTGCCTCTGCGTGTTCTGATGCAGGGAGCACTCTGCAGGTTCGGAGACCTGCTTGCCTCTGCGTGTTCTGATGCAGGGAGCACTCTGCAGGTTCGGAGACCTGCTTGCCTCTGCATGTTCTGATATGGGAACCACAAACAGCAAGAGACTGGAAAAAGCTCCTTTCTTGGCTCCGATCTTTTCTGCGGCACTAGAAACTTCTGTGACCCATGAGCAACTTATCTAACCTCCAGCCCTCTGTTCCTCACTTGCAATATGGAGTCACAAGAATATTACCCTAGAGGGTTGTTTTGAAGAATAAGGAAATAATTTCCAGGGTCTCAGTATCTCCCATATGATAAGCACTAGTAAGATAGTTTGTTAATAACTCAGAAACACATTATTTATATTTTTAAACAGTCAGGATTGCATTTTATCATTTTGTCTCTAAGATACATGAAATAGTTTTTATTAGTCTTCTGAGTCAACTTTTCTTAATTTCAGTGTTAAAAAGTACTTTACCAATGGTTAATTTTAATAATAAAAATAATTAAGTTTTCCAAGCATTTAGTTACACACACACACACACACACACACACACACACACACACATGTAGGATTATAGGCATGCATCTATGTGTATATAATATGTATGTGTGAATCACATGTATATACTATGTGTATCTACTTGTATATGCATACTGTGTAGGTACATATACATAGATGGAGAATGAAGAGAGAGGCAACTTCAACATCACTGTAACAGTATCACTATTCTGAGAAACTGTGCCCTAATGACAGTGTCACTATGTGGCCAGAGCAGGTATATTCCTTCTTTAGGCCCATGTCTTAAAAGGCAGCTAGACTTAGTTCCAGAGCCATGCAGGGAGTTCAGAACAGCCCTGGGTTATTCCAAGGCAGAGTGTTGTGCATGACTGGGGGCCACAGATCACACACCAAGTCAAAGCTTCCATCCACAAGGAGCTCACCTAGTAACAGAACTCAGAACCAAGTCTGCCACGCCTTCCTAGCTGTGCTGATATGGAAAAGTCAGGGTCAAGGTCTCTAAACTCTGCTTGCTACAGCAGAAACCAGCATGAGCCCCTGGCCTAGCACCTCACTGTCCTAGGTCCCCAGCCAGGAGCCCCCGGCCCAGCACCTCACTGTCCTAGGTACCCAGCCAGGAGGCCCCTGACCCAGCACCTCACTGTCCTAGGTCCCTAACTAGACTATATATTTCAGCCCTCTTTGTAGTTGGGTGTAATGGAAACTGAGTGCAAGCCAGAAGGTGAGAAAACATGGAGCAAGATACTTCCAGGACTGCTCACAAAAGCTAGTCATATTTCCTTCTCCATCCTTTCTCTCCTTCCACCTTCTAAACACAGGAGATGCTGGAGACCAAGGAATTTAGGGCCTCATATAAAAGAGTAGGGCTCTTAAGTGATTGGTGGAGGGCCAGCTGTCTAAAAGCATCCACACTAGACAGTAAGGTCACCCAGAAGTGAACTCCTGTTGTCCTTTCTTCCTGAGAAATTAAGGATTTATATTAAAACAACATATGTCCCTTTAATTAATAAACCTAGAAAAAGAAAAGCAATATCCTTGATTAAACCAGCATTGGATTCAGAAAGAAACTCACAGCAAGTCCCCTGCAGCCTGCCTTTAGCAAGGATTCTAGATAATTGAGTGCATTATTGGATTTGTCTGTGGCTTCCACATGACACACAAGAACACCAGTGGAGATCACCATGTTCCTCTGATGAGCCAGATGCCAGCACTCACTGTCACCCCAGCTTTTAATTGACTGTCTATAAGACCCACAGGACATGTTTCCTTTGCTTTGAAGAGGAAATGCCGTTCCTCAGAAGTTGCCAGATCTTCCAGGCATTAGTCATAAAGGGGAAGGTTACCAGCTGATGTCCCATATGACTGCTCCTTGTATAAGGTGACATCATCTACAAGAATGAAGCCCCAAAAATGTATGAGGGAACTTTTAACACAGCTCAGCATTGACCATGCAAGCAACCCCATGCTGTTTTGCAAATGGACTTGAGTTATCAATTAACCCTGATAGTTCACCAATTTTACAACCAAATGGTCTTAATCCATCACAAAAGGGTGAAACAGTGTTAGTAGTATGTTATGAAGCAAAGAATCTTCTTGTCATACTAAAGAGCATTCCAGAATATTCTCTGTGTCACTTTAGTAGTCTCTTTGATTAGAAAGGACCGTATAGGCCACAGATGACTTGCCTGCTGCCCTGTGTCATACCTTCCCTCTCACTTTCTTGCCTTTTTTTCATTCAAATTCATTTTCAGATAAGTATCTCAACTGTAACTGTTGCCCCTTCCAGGTTCCTTTCTTCCAGGGCAGAAGCAGATGCTTACAATAATAGAAGGCGGAGAGGAACACATGGTTCTCAATGCACGGACGAAGACAGGATGCCACTTAGGACAACAGAACTCCAAATTCTCTTTAAAACATGGTAACTGTTCCTCCTGGTGACCTGGAAATGGTGGAAGGCTTCTATTATCAATCAGCCAAGAATTCAGGCCCAACCTCCCTCCACTCCCACCCTAATTCCTCATTATGTTCCCTCATAGAGACAGAATGGCCTATGGTGGCCTGGTCCATAAGTAGATGACTCTGTTATTATGAATGAATTCATTTAGCCTGAATTAACAGGCCTCATACCCCATGTCAGTACCTGTCCATTCCTGTTCTACAGCCAAATGGTAGGAATTACCATGAAAATATTAATGTTTTGTCATCTTTTTTCATTGTCTTTAAACAGAATTTATCATTAGAAGATGGATTAGAATCAGGAATCTGATTATTAATATATTAGTATCAGGGAGAACACCCTGTGCTTCCAAACAATAGTTTGTTTATAAATTTCTTATTCACCTCTTCTCCCAAAATGGATTGTCAGTGGTTGGCTATAGACAAGGGAGAGAACCCTTAAGAACATTTTAGCAAAGGCGAAAGCATACTTCAGTTTGTTAAATAATTAACTGAACACAGAAATTTTCAAGTCCTTGCTAAACAGCAGACTTAGAGCTTGGAATAATATAGGAAAGTCTCAGTTCTCATAAAGCATTATTATAATCTCGGTATTTAATGCCCCTTGCTGAAAGCCTAGTGTCCATAGTGATGCTTTTGGGTAATAATTGGGATCACAGAGGGTCTAACTTCATCAATGGACTGATGACTGAGTTCACAGTGGAATGAGCCGCGAGAAAATGGTTGTTTTAGTCAGGGTTTCTATCACTGTGAAGAGACACCATGGCCATGGCAACACTTATAAAGGAAAACACTGAATTGGATGACTTATAGTTCAGAGGTTCAGTCCATTTTCATCATGGTGGGACATGGCAGTGTGCAGGCAGAGAATTCTCAGAGAGCTGAGAATTCTATATCTTTGATACTTAGGCAACGGGAAGTGAATTGAGACAACTGGGTATAGCTTGAGCATAGGACACCTCAAAACCCATCCCCACAGTGGCACACTTCCTCCTACAAGGCCACACCTACTCCAACAAAGCCACACCTAATAGTGCCACTTCCTTTGGCCATTTTCTTTCAAACCATCACAATGGTAAAGGAAGCAGGTCACTAGGGAGTGCTTTTGAAAGGTATATTCTGGTCTTCATGCTCTGGGTGCCATGAGATGATTAGCTTTCTCTGCCCTACATACTCACTGCTGTGACATTCTGCCTCCCAAAGCCATGGAGTCAGTCAACTGAGGACAGAAATCTTCAACCCAGTTTAACCTTTTTTCCTGCCAGTTTCCTAGGGTGTTTTGTCACAGGACAGAAACCCAACACAACTGCATCTTCATGCAATGGCAGAGAAGGGGGTAGGAAGACTCAAGCAAAGCAGACAAAAGGACAAATGTATGACCCAAACATTTCATTCCAAATGGGGGTAGATACTGGGAAAAGCAATATGGGTTATGATGATTACTGTAGACTGAAATACATATTCATCTAGGACCTCAAAACTGAACTTAATTTGAAACTAGAGTATTGTGCCTTCGCATTCATGTGTTCATGCATGGACACATGGACGTGTGTGAATGTAGAGGCCAGGGGTAAACTTAGATGTCATTCCTCAGGGACGATCCACTTTTTTTTTTGTTTTGAGACAGTCTCTGACTGGGACCTTGGCCTTTCCAATTAGGACAGGCCTTCTGGCCAGCCAGCTTTTGGAATCTTCTAGATTTTCCAGCATTGAGATTATAAGCATGTGCCACCACACCCAGCTTTTTAAATGGGGGCTTGGGATTGACACTCAAGTCTCATGCTTGTAGAACAAGCATTTCATCCACTAAAGCCATCTCTCCAGCTCCTGAAAAATAGAGATTTTGTAAATATAATTAGTTAAAGATGAAGTTATCCTTGATTGGGTGGAACCCAAATCTACTAAAGGACAATGAATAAGGTTGTATAAACATAGACACCCCAAAGAGACCAAAGCAAGGAGACTGTCAGGGTAAGATGTTGACTGAGCCTAGAACAATCCAGCTACAGGACAAAGACTATCAAAGAAACCAGGGAGTGTGGGGTGAAGGAACTCCCCTAGAGCTGTACAGGAGCACGCCACAGTCACCTTCCTTAGGAGAACTCCAAGACACAAGTTCTCTTACTCTAAGACTCTGAGTTTCTGGTGCTTTCTTTGAAATTAGAAGGACCAGGACAGAGCCAGTTAATATGATCAGGCTGAGTGAGTGAGTTGTCTTTCTTCAGAAATGGGGTGAAAGCTGCATTGAACCCCATCTTCACTCTCCTGAGCTCCCCAGCAGACATGCGAAAGTACAGCTTGGTGTTTCTTCACTGTTAAAAGCAAATGCACACACATTGATTTAAAGGAGAGTGTGCTTTGGCAATCACCTCTCACATAGATTTAGGGGACTTGAACTGGTTACTGATTCTTTGCTCTGAAGGGCATTTTTGCTCTCATTCTTCTCAAATGATATTTTTAAAAAAAGCTATGCCCATATTTTCAGTCATTCTCCAGCTTCTCTCATTGCCTGGGGCTGGGGCTGTGTTTAGAGAAGTCAGGATTGGAGGAGACAGACAGGCTAAAAGCTCTGCTCTCCTCGGCCAGACATTCAGTCAGGTTTTTAATCTACAAAAAAGAAATAAGCATAAGTGTCTGCTGCCTATGGCTTATTTTGAATCACCCCCTTTAGGAAATGTGCATTGCCTGCCACTCCAAAGAGTTAAATAATTTAACACAGAATATAGTATTTGATATAAACTATCAAAAGCAAACTGAAATGTCATTGTGCTTCCTGGAAAACTATCATAGCATTCAGTCATAAGTCTACTAGCAGAAAGCAGGAAAAAAGAAAACAGACAGAGAGACAAGAGGGGGGTTTCTAAAGCCAGATTCCATGAGATAGAGAATCAGTGAGGTGTGAAGAAACCTCTAGTAAGCATAATTATGGTGGTTTACAGAGACGTCGTGCAGTGGTGACTAAGTATCAGCTATACAATGTTCTGTGGCTCCTTGGACATCTGTGGCTGGCATTCATTCGGAATAGAGGTGACGTGGCTGGTTCCATCTCTGTATTTGCAGAGAGCTAAAGCTTAGGAATAGAGGAAGCTTGAGATAAGCCCTTTCTCTCCTCTGCACCCCAGCGTCTGACATTCATTAGACTTGGTTTCCTGAGAGAAGCCCCGGGCCGTGGTTAGAGGGTTCAGTTCTCCTTCAAAGGAGCCACTTCTGTTATGAGCTTAGAGTAAGTAGGATTGGCCAACCTGGGAATTCCACTCTTAAAGGGATGTTCTGCTGAGCTGGAAGGGCTGCATGCACCTGTCATCTTACCACTTGGGAGGTGGAGGCAGGGGGATTGGGAATTTAAAGTTACACTCAACCGCATATCCTATTCAACACAGTCTGGTCCACGTGAACTAACAAACAACAAAAGAATCCATTTTGTAGAAGTTTCTTCTTCTTTTCAATAAAAAAGCATCTTTTGGCTTTTACATGACACATAGAATCAAAGTCATAGAGACTGAGCTTCATAGCTTAAAACTAAACCTTGAGCAAAATTTATCATTTTATTTTGTAGAAAGACATTTTGAAATGGATTTGAAAGTATGTTGTAGCTTGAGCGGAGCATTGTACAGTGAGGTCAAGGAGAGTCCGGTGGCAGCTAGCTTCTCCAAGACTCCAAAGGATGCATTTACCCTGGTGAACTCACCATGGCACCTGGATTTTATGATCACAGCAAAGGCATTTCCAGTGACCTGGAGTTGACTTGCAATGTGCTACTATAAGAGAGGCTGGCACAAAAGTGTTAAGTCAAGCAATTTGTTACTGTGAGAAACAGGACTGTCACAAGAACCAGAGTTCTCCAACTGATTTAACCCTAACATTCTGTGCCTGTGGACAGATCTGCACGCCATGCCACAAGAAACTCCTAAGAGGGAAGACTGAGGAACCATTTTTCAGATTAAACGGTACCTAAAAATAAAGGCAAAGCAGTTTCGTGTGTGTGTGTGTGTGTGCGCGCGCGCGCATGTGTGTGTGTGTATGTGTGTGTGTGTGTGTGTGTCCATGTGTGTGTGTCCCTGTGTGTAGGAAGAAATGTATGCATAGGTATGTATAAATGTTGTGGAGAACAGAGGCAAACCTCAAGTGTTGGTCCCTCAGCTACTGTCCACTTATCTTTCGAGCCAAGGTCTCACATTGGCCTGAAACCTGCTGATTCAGCTATACCAGATTCAGCCCCAGGACCTTTTTCTCCAGTGATGAAGCCACCACATTTGGCTTTTTTTTTTTATTAACATGGGTTCTGAGAATCAACTCAGGATTCCAGGCTTACACAGCAAATACTTTACCAACTGAGATATCTCCCTAGTTGACAACATACTTGCATTTTATTGTTAAAGTCCACTACCATTCCATCCTAGACTTTGAGTGAACAAACAATTAGCTAACTAGCAAGCCAAGATACTTTCATCCATCTAACTCTCAACCCTAGTGTTGGGTAAATAGAAAGATGTCGGGAAGTGGACTGTGATCCTTGGGGTTCTCCTGAAGGTTTTACACATAAGAACTGGCTCTGCAGGCGGCGGTGGCGCACACCTTTAATCCCAGCACTTGGGAGGCAGAGCCAGGCGAATCTCTGTGAGTTCGAGGCCAGCCTGGTCTCCAAAGTGAGTTCCAGGAAAGGCGCAAAGCTACACAGAGAAACCCTGTCTCGAAAAAACAAAACAAAACACACACACACACACACAAAAAAAAAAAAAAAAAAAAACAAGATTGGGCTCTGATTAAGACTAGCATCTACTTATGTGACTAGCTCATTTCAGTCAAGCCGAAACAACTGCTTTCCTGTTGCAGGGTGCAGGTGGGGAAGGGCTAACCCCACATATTTTGGTGCTCTTGTGGCCATTCTCGTGCTTCCAGACTTTCACTCCTTCATGCTGACACCTGTTTTCAACAATTTATCCTTAACCATTGCTGTCTCTCTAAAAAACAACTGTTTATTTTTATTTTATGTATATGAGTGTTTTGCCTGCATTATGTCTGTGCACAGTGTGTGTGTCTGGTATCAATGGAGGTCAGAAGAGGGTGTTAGATCCCCAGGAACTAGAATTATAGGAGGTTGTTAGCCACCATGTGGGTGCTGGGCACAGAACACAACTCTTCTGCAAGACTAGTAAGTTCTCTTCACCACGGAGCCATCTCTCCAGCCCCCATTAGTTCATCCCATTAAGGGAACACTCTCAAATCAGTGGGATTTGTTACTGTGAATATTCATTTTCTGCCAAGTTCCAGCATCTATAGACTTCATTTCACAGAGTCTGTGGGCCTGGAGCTGACAGTCAGAACTATGCACACCCACATGGTGTGTGGACATCTTTTTTAATAGGCTAATCTGACTCCCTTCTTCTCTCAGCCTCTTTCCAATGTGAGACAATGTGATTAGGTTTCTAGTTGGTAAATTACACTAATATTCTACTTTTCTGAGAGTAATTCTGAACTAGTACAAATGGAGTTTTGTGTGTCATCTAAGTTTTCAGATGGAAGTAGAAGCTTCATTTAATCTTATACCTGAGCATGTGAAGTCCTCATCTATGTAATTCTCAGAGAGACCTATTTTGGGGGGGTGGGGGCTAGCTTTCTTTGTTACCTCCTTATCTATGTAATTCTCAGAGAGACCTATTTGGGGGGCTAGCTCTCTTTGTTACCTCCTTATCTATGTAATTCTCAGAGAGACCTATTTGGGGGGCTAGCTCTCTTTGTTACCTCCCAATACACCAACAATTGGGACCAGAATTTGAGAGACACCCTTGTCAGTTTGTATTCCTCTATCAAAATATCTGAGGTGGTGTGCTTTATAGAAAAAAAGCCTTCTTTACTGTTTTCATGGTTCTACTGGCTCAGAAACCAGCATCTGAATGGCTTTCTGTGGTGATTTGAATGAGAATGGCCCCCATAGGCTCAGAGATTTGAATGATTGGTCACCAGAGAGCAGCAGTATTTGAAAGGATTAGGAGATATGGCCTTATTGGAGGAAGTGTGTCACAAAAGGTGGGCTTTGAGGTGTCAAAAGCCCATGCCAAGCCCAGGGTCTCTTCCTGCTGCCTACAGATCTGGATATAGAACTCTCCCCTACTTATCCAAGCCCATGCCTGCCTGCATGCCACCATGCTCCCCACTGAGATGACAATGAACTAAACCTTTGAAAGTATAAGCAAGTCCCAATTAAATGTTTTCTTTTATACAGTTGCCACAGTCATGGTGTCTCTTCACAGCAATTGAACACTGACTAACATACCTTCTTAAACAGGCAGAGAGCCAATATGGTTCAGAGAATCATGTAGAAAGAGGCAAAGATGTGCCTAGGTAACCCTGGAGTTTCTCTCTCTCTCTCTCTCTCTCTCTCTCTCTCTCTCTCTCTCTCTCTCTCTCTCTCTCTCTCTCTCTCTCTCTCTCTTTCTCTCTCTCTCCCTCTCCCTCCTTATAAAGACATCGGGATTCAATATCATGGGATCTTCCAAGATGTACTTTTCCAGTCCTAATCACCTTCTATGGCTCCACATTTCAGGGCCATATCTTGGATTAGGGGTTGACTTTAATATCTCAATATGAGGATTAAATTTTAACACCCAAATCCTTCAAGGAAGCAGACGATATCCAGACCATAGCAGGAGGAAATAGTGAACTCCTTCCTGTTTGTATGCAGATAGCTAGATTTGTCCTTCACAGAGTATGAAACATGCTTCTAATTGAATATTTGAATACCCCCTAAGTTCTCTGGTAATCATAAGATACAGAGTATGAGAGTCTCAGTAAACCCATATCCAGAGTGTTATGGGAGCTAGAGCTCCTCAACAAATTGCAGTCTACAAATCCAGTCTATTACTTGATCTTATATATAAAGTTTTATTGGAAAGTAGTACAGCTATTTGTTTCTATACTGTCCATGGCTGTTTTCCCACCATGACAGAGACGAAAAGTTGAAACACAGGCCCTATGCTCCACCAAGCCTGAAGTGGTCACTATGTGGCTTATATCAGAAAAGAAAAAGATCACTTCTTGATGATGTGCAAGATGCAGTTACCCTTACAGAGATCCTAACATCTTACCTCATCCCACTCAGTACTCTCAGGGAAGGCCCAGAGTTAAACCAACTGAGACCAAATGCTGAGTTCCATAGTTAGGATAAGGACGAGGTTAAAAGACTCCCATTTTGCCCAAGAAAAAAATCATTGCAGCTGATTAAGAGCTGTGATGATTCCTGGATAAAGGAGAGTAAAGCTTTGATCTTCCACAGGCCACAGCTATCACACTTAAAGGAGAAACGCTCAGGCAAGTGCAGATGCTTTCATCCACCTCACAAACATACAGCCCGACTTTGAAGCACAAGGCAGCCTTTTGCTTCTTTGGGCTCTGAGAGAGGGTGGGTAGAAAGTGGAAACCGGCATCCTAATGCACTACCCATTTCCAAGAAGCAGATGAAAATCCATTTTTCATCATCTTTTAACCATTCTGACAGTATAAAATGTTTGGAGTGGAGAGGCACTCAGAGGGACGTGGCACCCACCTGGGGGAGTCTGAAGCAAACGAAGCAGGCTTGGCCCACCTAGAAGAAGGGGCTGCAGGGTGCATAAAGTCAAGCTTGGATGCTATTTTGGCAAACACCCTTTGGCTTTGAAGAGTAAAAGATGAGATATATGTATGTGTATACACATGCATGTGCACACACACACACACAATCTATCTTTCAGAGTTACGAAGCAAATATAGAGGGGATAAATCATTAGAAAAATCATATAATTATCATTTTGTTATATTCTTTTATGGGAATATATATATATATATATAAAACTACTGAGTTAGGCTGGTGCTGCTGGTATGCATCAGAGTATAGGGCCCTCCACTAAAGTTTGGTCAACCTACCCAGAGCCCCATCTGTGAAGAAAACTGACTCTTCCTTCTCTAGCAACCATCAAATACCAATTCAACCCCACCCAGGGATGGGAATTCATGAGTCCCTCCCATATCCATATTGGAATTTTGATTGACTTTGTCCTGTGCTGGTCTTCTGCAGGCAATGACAGCCACTGTGCATTCACATGGTTCCTGTGAGCAAAGGGCCTCCACATCTGGAAAACCCTATTTCACCATGCAACCTCTGGGTGTTCCAATCTCTCTGCCCCCTCTACAGTGATGATCCCTGAGCCTTGGAGGATAGGGTATATAGATGTCCCACTTAGGGCTGAGTACTTCATCATCCCTTATTCTCTGCAGTCTGACCTGTCATGGGTCTCTGTATTATGTGCCATCTACTGCAACAAGAAGCTTCTCTGACTAGACATGGGACCTGTACTAATCTATGGGTATAATGATGCCAATTCAAGTCCCAAGAAGGGAAATGTCCACCTAAGTTCCCATAGATGTTGACTTGGGGTGCTTCCTTAGAACCTGGGGAACTGAGAATGAAGGTACGTGTTGTCCTTAGTCCAAAAGGTAAGGTCTACCAGTTGCATGATTAATCCTGGGCACAAGAAGCTCCTACAGTGATAATAATCATATTAGGGAAACCACTGACCACAAAAGCAGTCAAAGCTATTATTGTAATTAAAAGAAAGAGAGACTGAGAGTGTGTGTGTTTGTGTGGAGTAGGAGAAGGTGGGTGAGAAAACTTGTAACTTTGATTAGAACCCCAGAGGGTGAGACTTAGACCGCCCCTTATGAGATCAGTGTCTTTCTTCCTCTTCACACACTCCATCAGTTCAAAACACAGCATTGCCATTAGAACACACAGCACAAGTCAAGCTGATTAATAGACAATGTATTGGTTGATTTTTAAATTTTGTTTAAGGTTGCTCAAAGCATCTCATTCATGGTTTGAAAGAATTGTCAGAGACAGAATTTAATGAATGGGATAAAGATGTGTAATGAATTGACTCTGTGGACCAGCTCTGCATCCCTCTACCCATCAGGAAGGGTCCCCAGGGCACTGGCAATCATGACAGCATCATTCTAATCCTGCTCCTAGGATAGAGCTCTCACTCCCACACAGAAAACGGCTTCAAAGGGCATTTTTTGCTTTGACTTCTCCCTTAGGCAACATAAAAGGGAGAACAAAGGAAATTCAGAACCTCTTTATTTTAATGCCACAGGGCACACCATAGACTAAGTTCAGAAATGCCAATGAGTCTCCACACTGCTCTTCTGCATGCCCATGTTACTCTCAACATTGCAGACAGAGACTTAGAGCTACTTCTTCAGCCAGGACAAGGTAGAAGGAAGTCCCATCAGAGGGAATGAGCTTAGCAAGAATAAGAAGGCTTTCCAAGATCCCAAGGCGAGCTCAAAGTCCCAACTTCTCTCTGTGGTGGTGTTGAGAACCGGATTTCCACTGTTAGGCTTCCTGCTTTTAAAACCTGGCTCTGACACCCTGCTCTGCATCTCAAACAAGTTACTTAACCTCTCTGCCACCCCATCCCCATCTGTAAGAATATCTATTCTGTGACACCGTGGTGACAATGTAAAGATGGCAGCCTTCCTTAGAGCACTGCAAAGAATGCCAGAATGGTTTTGATGATTGTCATCCCACATGGCCCATAACTACACACTTCATGATTCCATGATTGTGTTGCAGGTAAATTCATTTACAAAATAGATATTATACATCAAAAGAGTATAGATACAAAAGACCAAGAAATGAGAGATAACATATTAGCTAGACAGCTGACCAGCCAAGTGATTCTGGTCAAGTCGTGGTGGCATCATATTGACACTCAGCTTTATCATTTGTAAAATGGGAGTCACTTTTGCCCTTTAGACATTGTAGAGGTGCTGCTGTTGCACCATGTTGGCAATATTTGCCCCAATGTCATCATGAAAATACAAATCTGAGCACTTGCTATTCTCTCTTTTTATTCCACACCATATTGTTTCTTCACTTTTCATTCATTTCCTTACCTGAGGGCAAGGATCAGGCTATTGTGGGAAAAAAAAAGAGAAATGAGCTGGGGGAGGAAAATAGAGATGAAAGGATGAAGAGAAAAGGAGAAGGAAGGAGAGAGGGAGGCGTCAATTGTTCACTTGACCCCCAAAAAATGTGTTGGTGTATTTTCATTTTGCAAAATTCTCCTCTGTCTGTTTTCTCAAGGTTTTAAATACTTGCTATTGATTACTCTGAATGGATATGAGGAAAATTCCTGCTGTGTGAAAGAAAGAAGGTGAATCATTGCAAATCTCTTGGAAAGCTGTTGGGATGCTTCTCTGCTGTCAAGAAGCTTATTCCTCCTAAGTTAATAATCCCACTCCTGGGATGTGTTCTGAGGAGGTTTTTAAATGACAGAAAGAGATGGTGAAATGAAATTGATCATTGCAGTAATGTGCACAACAATAATATCTGAAAACAACCTGGATGTCCAGGCACAAGAGGATGAACTAATAAATGACAGGGTAGTAACTTAACACATTGTGTAACAGATACAAAAATGAAAGTTGTCACTCTGGGTAGCAGAGCAAAAAAGCAGAATTTTTTTAGGATCATGTTACTATTATCTAAAATTAAAACAGTTAAATTATAGAAAATACTTATTTATTTATTTTGGTTTTTGGTTTTTCCAAACAGAGCTTCTCTGTGTAGTGCTGGCTGTCCTGGAATTTACTCTGTAGACCAGGCTGGCCTCAAACTCACAGAGATCTGCCTGCCTTTGCTTACCAAGTGCTGAGATTAAAGGCATGCACCACCATCTAGCTAATACTTAAAATTTTTATCATTATTATTATTAAGCGGCATGCAAAATAATGGGCTTTGTTATAGCATTTTCATACATAGGAGACATTATATTCTTTTATGATAAAAATTGTTTTTATTTGTTAATATGTCTTTTTAAAATTTAATTTATTTACTTATTTTACATCTTGACTGCAGCCTCCCCTCCCTACTCTCCTCCTGCTCCCCATTCTCTTCAAACCTCCTCAATCCACCCCTGCTCCATATTTGCTCAGAAAGGGGCTGGCCTCCCCGGGGCATCAGCAAAACATGGCTTGTCAAGCTGCCATAAGACCAAGCACTTCCACCTGTATTTAGGCTTGGCAAGGCAACCTAGCATGAGGAATAGGTTCCCAAGAGCCAGCCAAAGCACCAGGGACAGCCCCTACTCCCATTGCCAGGAGACCCACAAGTAGACCAAGCTATACAACTGTCACATATATGCAGAGGGCCTAGGTCAGTCCTTTGCAGGCTCCTTGGTTGTTTGTTCAGACTCTGTGAGTTCCCATGAACCAGGTTAGCCATTTAAGTGGGTTTTCCTGTGATGTTCCTGAGTCCCCTGGATCTGGCAATCCCTCCTCTCTTCTATCAGCAGGGCTCCCCAAGTTTGACCTAATGTTTGCCCACGGGTCTCTGAATCCACCTCCATCAGTCTCTGGATGAAGGCTCTGATGAAAACCTGGGTAGTCACCAATCTGATCACAGGAGAGGGCCAGTTCAGGCTATGAATCCACTACTATCTTAGCTGGGGCCATCCTTGAGAGTTTTCCTTGCTCTTCTACCAGACCTCGAAAAGCCCATTTTTTCATCTCTCTCAGCACTCTCCCCACCCACCTACCCCCCAACTTGATCCCTCAAGTTCCCATCCCACCCACCCCCAGTCCACCCATGAGTTCTATTCTATTTCCCCTTCCCAGGGAGACCTATGCATCCCCTCTTGAGCCCTCCTTGTTACCTAGCCTCTCTGGGTCCGTGGATTGTAACATGGTTATCCTTTACTTTACAGTAAATATCCACTTATAAGTGAGTACATACCTTGTTGATCTTTCTGGATCTGGGTTATCTCACTCAGGATGATTTTTCTAGTTCCATCTATTTGCCTTCAAATTTCTTGATGTCATTGTTTTTAAAAGCTGAGTAACACTCCATTTGTGTATATGTGCCACATTCTTCTTAAATCCATTCTTCAGCTGAGGAGCATCTAGGTTGCTTCCAGGTTCTGGCTATTGTGAATAAAGCTACTATGAACATAGCTTAGTAAGTGTCCTTGTGGTAGGATGGAGCATCCTTTGGGTATGTGCTCAAGAGTGGTACATCTGGGTCTTGAGGTAAATTGATTCCCAATTTTCTGAGAAACCATCAAATTGATTTCCAAAGTGACTGTACACATTTGCACTTCCATCAGTGATGGAGGAGTATTCCCCTTGCTCCACATCCTCTCCAGCATAAGCTGTCATCTGTGTTTTTTATCTTAGCCATTCTGATAGGTGTAAGATGGAACCTCAAAGTAGTCTTGATTTGCATTTCCCTGATGGCTAAGGATGCTAAACATTTCTTTAGCTATTTCTCAGCCATTTGAGATTCTTCTGTTAAGAATTCTGTTTAGGTCTGTACCCAATTTTTTAATTAGATTATCTGTTTTGTCCTATTGACAACGTCCTTTGCCTTACAGAAGCTTTTCAATTTCATGATGTCCCATTTTGTTGTGGATTATTATTTTAAGATGTGTTACATTTGTTTATGCTATGGAACATTTGTTTTAATGATGCAAAGATGCATTGTATTCCTTTATGTTGTATTTATTTAACCCTGTGAAGCTATGTTACTTGTCTGTCTAAAACACAGATTGGTCTAATAAAGAGCTGAATGGCTGATAGCTAGTCAAAGAAAAGATAGGCCAGGTTGACAGGTAGAGAGAATAAAGAGAAGAAGAAAAAGAGCAAAAAGGAAGGAGAAGCAAAAAAAAGAAGGAGAGGAAGGCATCAGGGGCCAACTACACAGCTACACAGTAAGCCACAGAGTAAGAAGTAAAGGTGTATGGAATAGAGAAAGATAAAAGCCCAAAGGCAAAAGGTAGACAGGATAACTTAGTTAAGAAAAGCTGGCTAGAAATAAGCCAAGCTAAGGCTGGGCATTCATAAGTAATAATAATCATCCATGTGATTTATTTGGGAGCAGAGTGGTAGGCCCCCCAAAATAGTAAAGAGTACAAAGAGTAAAAAAATAAATAAACAACCAACAACACCATTTATTGTCAATCTCAATGTCTGTGTTACTGGTGTTTTATTCAGGAAATTGTCTCCTGTGCTAATGCATTCAATGCTATTCCTCATTTTCTCTTCTATCAAATTCAATATAACTGGATTTATGTTGACGTCTTTGATCCACTTGGACTTGAGTTTTGTGCAGAGTGATAAATATGGATCTATTTGCATTCTTCTACATGCCGACATCCAGTTATGCCAGCACCATTTGTTAAAGATGCTTTCTTTTCTCCATTGTATAATTTTGGCTTCTTTGTCAAAAATTAAGTGTCCATAGGTGTCTAGGTCTTCAATTAGATTCTACTGATCAATGTGTCTGTTTTTAATGCCAGTATCATGCTGTTTTAATTACTATAGCTCCATAGTAGAACTCGAGATCAGGAATGGTAATATCTCCAGCAGTTCTTTTATTGTACAGGACTGTTTTAGTATCCTGGGTTTTTTTGTTTTTCCATATGAAGTTAAGTATTGTTCTTTCAAGAATTGTGCTAGGATTTTGATGGGCATTGCATTGAATCTGTAGATTGCTTTTGGTAAGATGGCCATTTTTTCTGTGTTAATCCTTCTGATCCATGAGCATGAGAAATCTTTCCATCTTCTGAGATCAAGAGGATACAAATTGGAAAAGAAGTCAAAGAATTGCTATTTGCAGATGACATAATAGTTTTCATAAGTGACCCCAAAATTTCTACCAGGGAACTCCTACAGCTGATAAACACCTTTAGTGAAGTAGGTGGTTACAAGATTAACTCAAAAAAAAAAAAAAAACAGTAGCCCTTTTATATAGGAATGATAAAAGGACTGAGAAAGAAATCAGAGAAACATCACCCTTCACAATAGCCGCAAACAATATAAAATACCTTGGGGTAACTCTAACCAAGCAAGTGAAAGATTTGTATGACAAGAACTTCAAGTCTTTGAAGAGACATTACATTCTGTTCTAATTCACTCCTCTCCCAATTTTAAAAATGTATTTTAAAGTTTTAACGTTGCAACCAATGAAATCAGAAGGTTGACATTTAAAAGTATAGAATCTTCGGGGCTTTGGGACTAGGCACAAGAATTCTGAAGAATGACAGCTGTCTTTAATGTGCTGTCAGAGCTGGCACAGCAAAATGTCGGAGAACAGCCGCCTAGGACAGTTTGTTCAGTCAGGTCAAGTAAATATTACAGCAGTAACACAGAGCAGCATCCATATCTGAATCTCAACTACCAAACTGTTCTACTCCAAGTCCTTGATCAAAGATAGATCATTAGAGTCAGTTTAAAAGTTGATGAAGTAAGAGGGGAACATGTATTGAAACGGCCTTTCCCGGGGTTCTGCTAAACCTCTCTTTATTTATTCTCTGCTGGTGGCTTACACAGCCCTCATAAGGCAAAGGAAACATCATACATTATGTTTCAGCCTGGCTCAGGCAGCAAAACACCGCACTGTGTGATTAGGATGAAGGTTTCACTAACAGAGACTCAAATTCTAATGGGACATGACTAGCCAGGCATTGTGGCACACCCATGTAATCCCAGCATTCAGGGTCCAGAGCAGGTGAATCTCCATGAGTTTGAGGCCAGCCTGTTCTACATAGTGAGTTTCAAGCTAGCCAGGGCTACATAGTGAGATCCTGTCTCAAAAAAGAAAATTATAGGGACAGTAAAACAACATAAACATTACTATTTGGAATAGGGTTAACTGAAGGGAGAAAAAAAACACAAAACTGTAGTCACTCTGTAATTACTTAGCACAAAAGCATTTTGCTCATTTAGAAAGAAGCATGGGGGAAATTAAAGCAGTTTTGAAAGAGTGTTGAAATTATGAGTGGTTTTATCCTTCTCAATTCCTTCTACTATTCTGATATTGGTTTTTGTCATAAAGAAGCTCATGGTATTTTGATTATTGCACTGCGCAGTTCCCCTGCCCCTCCAAGACCTAGGATGCCCTGGCTAAAGCCATAATCATATTAAAAATGAAACTGCATAAATGAATAATAATGATAACAATAAGAGCTGCTGTGAATTAACCATAATTGTCATGATGATTAGAGAAGCTATGAATTAAGAAGCCAATTGTAATTGTAATGGCCACTGTGATAATGAGGTAGCAAATGAATGGTTCTGTGAGGAAAGGAAGTACATCACTGGAGACAGTGGAGGGTCGGTGGGTGGAGATGGAAAGTTACAAAAGCATTGTTTCAGCCAAGAACGGACTCCAGCAGAAGCATCAACCAGAAGGAATTCGGCAACACAGCAGCTCAGCCTGGACTCCACAAGACCAGACATCGTGAGAAGAATGGCAGATTGGGACCCAGGTGTCAGCTGACACTAGATCCTTCAAGGGTAAAGATGAGGAAGTGCTTCTCCAAGTGGCATGGAGACCTGAAAATTCCCCAGTGCAATTAGTGAGACTACTACACTCTGACCTTAAGTGGGGGCAGGTGGCTGGCTGTGAATTCCATATAAGTGGGGCAGGTGCTGGCTGTGAATTCCATATAAGTGGGGCAGGTGCTGGCTGTGAATTCCATATAAGTGGGGCAGGTGCTGGCTCTGAATTCCATGTAAATGGGGGCAGGTACTGGCTCTGAATTCCATGTAAGTGGGGGCAGGTGCTAGCTCTAAATTCCATATAAGTGAGGGCAGGTGCTGGCTGTGAATTCCATATAAGTGGGGCAGGTGCTGGCTGTGAATTCCATATAAGTGGGGCAGGTGCTGGCTCTGAATTCCATGTAAGTGGGGGCAGGTACTGGCTCTGAATTCCATGTAAGTGGGGGCAGGTACTGGCTCTGAATTCCATGTAAGTGGGGGCAGGTGCTAGCTCTAAATTCCATATAAGTGAGGGCAGGTGCTGGCTGTGGATTCTGTATAAGTGGGGCCAGGTGCTGGCTGTGGATTCCATATAAGTGGGGGCAGGTACTGGCTCTGAATTCTGCAAACAAGGACAGATACAGATTCCACTAGGGGAATTGTAATGCAAATTAAAGGAGGCCTTGGTGCATGCTCAGTACACAGTGGCCCGAGTGCTGAACAATATAAGTTATAAAAAGCACTGATCTTAGTGTGAATAAGGCCAAGTGATGCAGCAATTCATAAATCATGATTTCGACCAGAATTGAACACCTATTGTTATTCTGTCTTTCATCTTTCTTTTCTGAGATTATGTATTAGAAAAGTGATGTGTTCCTGTACTCAAGGCAGGTGATAGAGGCCAGGGTAATTTGCCTGAAATGCTGAAAATGCAACCCTGTTTATTTCCAGCATATGCATAATATTAGGGAAAGAGTGAAGGCAGACCAAGATTGGAGGGAGGAAGTGTGGATGAAATTATGTCCTGCGGGAAAAGAATATCCTATTACTACACTGTCCACTGTCCCTTCTTCACAGGAGATACATCACAAGACCCTGAGTGGATGCCTGAAAACAGAGGTAGTACACAAACTTTTGTACTTTCCTAACCACACATATCTATAACATTTAATGTATTAACTAGGTACACTAAGAGATTAACAAAATAATGAATAGAACAGTTACAATAAAATACAACAATAAAATTATTAGCATCAAGCTGGTATTTTGGAGGCAGTAAATAAAATGAAGATTACTTGTATACAAACATTGCAAGACAAGAAAATCAATCTGGTCAGTTTGCTACTAAGTGACTAACAGGAGGGTAGTATATATAGCATAGATACTGCACAAAGTGACTATCAGGAAGGTAGTATATACAGCATAGATACACTGCACAGAGTGACTAACAGGAGGGTAGTATATACAGCATAGATACACTGCACAGAGTACTAACAGGAGGGTAGTATATATGGCATAGATATGCTGCACAGATGGATGATTCACATCCCTGGCTGGACATATGTGATGGTGAAAGACTTCATCACTATTTAGAATCACACTCAATTTGTTTATTTCTGGAACTTCCCACTGAACATTTTCATGCCATTGTTGACCCTTGATGATAAACTATGGAGAGATGAAACCATGAAAGGGGGGCTACTATAAGATTTCTTTAAATTACCAGTGTGTAGTAAAAACACAAATCCAGTCGATTTTTATTCACCTTTGCTATTGCTTTAAATTTTCTACAGTAGTGGTGAAAGACTTAGAGGGTAATTAGAATCACTTTAAGAAGCTTAAAATTGGTAGTAACCAAATCCATCCCCAGTACAAATTTAATCAAAATGCTAGGGGGCGAAAATTCGCATCCATATTTTAAAGTTCACAACATTTATTCTAAAGTGCACTCAGAATGAAGTTCATTAGTGAGCTAGTTGAATTTAATTTTGAAATTTATTTTTTATATTATAAAACAATCTCCAGGTACAGGTCCTATTTAGAGATATTCACTCATTGAGTTACCTCCTTCATCCATGTGTCTGAATTTTAGTCCCAGAATGTTAGGCAAGAAGTCTGAGTGTCTGGGAACACAGTGAGTAAGAAACCTCCGTGTACCAAGCAGTCCCTCGTGGTGGAAAGTCTTCCCTGACTCCTAAATGCAAAAATGCTAGAAGACTAAGAAGTGATGAAATAGAAATGGGACACAGAGTTCCTACTTCTCAAGACGGAGAACAGCCTGTTTGCATAAGAATTTACTAGTGTGTCCTTACTGGGCCATTCTAGCCCATGCCTGTGAGACTATTACCAATTCTAGGACTGGAAAATTCTCCCAGCCTCCCCTGTATTTCCATCAGATGTTGCAGCAGCCTGGATGCTAATATGACCTTTAAACAGTGAACTTAATTCAAACAAGGCAAATTGTGCCCACCCATGCAGACCATCAGAGCAGATGGACCAGCCAGGACTGGGCTTCAAAGTCATTAAGAAAATTTCAAAAGGAGGTACTTTAAATTCCTAGGTCCCTCATAGTTCATTGATTCAGGATCTCCAGGGATGAAGATAGTACCATTTACAAAGCTTTCACAGTAGAGTTCTGATATGCCTGGCTTAGTTTCCAATGTGATCAAGGCCTTGGGCTATGGTTTAAACAGAAAAACTCTGAAAGGTTATGAAGTCCTATGGAGCTCCCCCTCACCTTACCCAGTGCCTGAAGTCTTACCATTAAAATGATGCCCCTTCAAGGCAAGCAAGCAGAGCCCATGAGTCTCAAAGTACAGCCATAGTTGGAGGGCAGTTTCTGTAGAGATTCCCCAGCCCTTGTAGGTAAGTCTGGAATGGAGCAGGTATTGGAACAACTGAGTCTAGATGTCTCATGGAGACAGACGTGGGCTTAGAAGTCAGGCCACGTGGGATCCTGTTCTTGCCTCTGCTGCTTTACCAGCTCTGAACACTTGAATCAGTAACTTGACTTTTCCTAACCTTAATGCTGCATCTGTAAACTGGAGAATAAAATGTATCTGCTTACAGGAATGATGGACCTTGTCAGTCCTGGGCTTTTTTTGTCCACTGTTCTCATCCTGCCTTTGGTCTGCCTGGTGTGGCAGGAAGCTGAGGCCTATTGACTGGTCTTCACCTAGGATGACCAGCAGAAGATGCCGCAGGAGGCTGAGTATTGGTGAAATTATTAAGGCCACTCCACGTAGTTAAAAGGAAGATTTATTTAGTGGATAACTTACAAATGAAGGGATAGGTAGGTCGCGGGGTCTGGGGAAGGTATATCGCAGTCCAGCGGTGTTCTCTGGAGCTCTGCTCAGTCCACCTCCACCGTCAAAGGTCCAGGAACAGAGAGAGCACTCGCCCATCCAGATCTCCGGTCTCCAGGCGCCTCCCTTGGCCCCGCCTTGTAGGCGTGACAGTTGCCTAAGCCTCAGTGGGGGTTGGAATTTACAGATCAAAGCTGGAATGGCTACCCACTACAGCTGAGAGGTGGGAAAAGGGAGACCCATCCTAGCATCTGCTCTCTGACTCAGTGGTATACCCGTAGTGGCTTCTCTGTCGAATCCCGTGCTCCCATTCGACAGCCCCACTGTTTGTGGCTTCTTCACACAGCCTCCAGCCAATGGACACATTATCTTGTATTCTCTTGCTGTGGTGGAGGAGGACTCCAGCCTGGCTCAACTGAACTGTATCTTACTCTGTGTCACCTCATCTATGCCCCCCCCCCCCGCAACCCCCAAATCCCCTGCCTCACTCACTTCACCCTCTCAAATACTTCAGTGGTTCCTTTTCTACTTGTTCCTCCCAGTTAGATTGTTCCTCCTAATTAGATGTCCCAAGTATTAAGGCTTCATGCTATTTATATTCAATAAACTGGAACTACTGTGATTATGTACAACATAACAAGCCACTGCCTGCTCCCTGGGCGCCCCCTGCTACAGTCCTCTGTATGAGTACTCAGGGGCAAGGTAGCTGACTGGAGCAAAATTTGCTTTATCAGCTTCCCCAAACTTGAAATAACAATAATAAGTCAATACTTTTATAAGAATTGGTCCCCACAAGGCATGGTTCTCCTAGTGGCTTTGCTTAAATTAACTCATTTAGTCTTCCATACAATTCTATGAGGCAGGCATACTGTGACTCTCAGAAGGAAGGCAAAGAAAATTAAACTGAGTTACCTGTTCAAGGTCATAGAGCTATTTAGCTACAGAGTCAATATTCAATCCTTTAGAATTAGACTTAAACGCTGTGGGGGCTGGAGAAACGGCTCAGTGATTATGATACATGATAGTATTGCAGAGGACCCAGGTTCAATTCTCAGCACTCACATTGAGAAACACACAACCACTATAACTCCAGTTCTAGGGGACCTGATGCCCTCTTCTGGTTACCACGGGCATCTGCTTGAAAGTGATGCACATACATACACTCAGGTGCACGTGCACACATACACACAAGTAAATCTTTAAGAGAAGAAGAAAGCAGCAGTAGTTGTGTTCCACGAGCCCCATTTAACACTAATCAACACAGCAACTGCCTCAAGACCCTGAGAAACAACCCATTTTCATTTTCAAAAACCAGTGGCCACTCAACTTTAAGGCTTCCATGTGAAGGGGCCTTAACTTCCCATACTTCCAAATGCACACAACAACTACAACATCTCTTTCTAAATTTTATTTATTTAATTTTTGAGGTTATAATTATATCATTCCCACCTTCCCTTTTTCCCCTCAAAACTCTTCCATACACCCCCCCTTCTCTCTTTCAAATTCATGGCCTCTTTTTTCTTTGTGTGTGTGTGTGTGTGTGTGTGTGTGTGTGTGTGTGTGTGTGTGTGTTCCTGAATACGTGGGTACAACCTGCTCAGTCTATATGTTACTTGCATGTATGCTTTCAGGCCTGACTGACCATATGTTATTGTGTAGCCCACTGGTGATCTTCCCCTGGTGAAAACTGTTTTCTTATTCTCAGCCTTCCTTAGACACATGCAGTTCTCTATGTAAGGTTGTGGCTTCCTAGCTCCCGCCACACACACCATGCTAGTGTGTCTATTGGCGTTGTTCTTGAAGAACTATAACATTTTGAAAAGGCATCCCTGTCCAGCCTGGTCCAAGAAGACCCTTCAGTCACCCCTTCCTGAGGTCATGTGGCATTTACTCGTTTTTCTGCTTGTTAGATATCTCTAGTAGAGTCTGACCATGCAGGAATCCATAAGTCATTAACTGGAGATAAATTAGGCCTATAAAAGCCAATTGCTCTCATTCCAGTGACCTTTGTGTAGATTGGTCTATCTGGGGGTTTTACTGATTGCCAAATGAACTGAAGGAAGGACAGAGATAACACTTATTGAGTTGCCACGTGCCAGAAACCCTATGTACAATATTTCCTTTCATTGCAATTCTTCTGGCAATGTAGGGGAGAAAAGTATTATTCCCACTTCACAGATAAGAAAATTGACTACAGAAAGACTGGAGGCCTTTAGAGTGGGGTGGGGTGAACTATAGCTTAAAATCTAACCTTCTGACTCTTCTATGCCACAGTCTACTCTGAACTGTGATAAGAATGCTGTGCAAATGGGGATTTGGAAATGCAGTCCCCTTCATCATAGCAATGAAGTAAGGCCCACTTCTCCAGGAGATTTCAGAATGTCTATAGATCTCTGTAGATCATATTTTTCCATGTTTGGACAGATATAGAAGTTATTCTACACCTGCCCTTCCACTGTCTATGAGGCAGGAAGCATCTGCTAAATGCCTCTTTAATTTCACAAATCCCCATGGTAAGGGACCTGGCTGCAGGGAGCTATGCTTACACAATGAGAGTCAAGAAGGGTCCTTCTCCCCTCAACCTGGCATAGATTATGATGATCAGGCTGTTGTGCTGATGTTATCCTGGGACAAAGCTTTTGGAGTAAAAGAGATGTGAGTTGCTGGGGGCGAGAAGACAGGCATGCCCAGATCTACGACCTACAGAAACTCTGAAGCAATGGTTATTCACTTTGAAATCATTAAATTTAAAGCAATTTCTTTTCTAACATTTATTTATTTATCGAATTAGTCAGTTGAGGCACATGGAACAACCCACATGAGGAAGAGACAGGACACTTATAGGAATCAGTTTTCTCCTTCCCCTGTGTTCATCCCTCGGGATCCAGCTGGTGGCAAGTACCTTGACCAGCTCTCCTGGACCCATCTTACCAGCTCTGGAGCAACTTCTGGCACAACAATAGAGAAGGAATAATGTTGCCGGAAGTTTTCCTGTGTCCTGGCCTGCTGGCAGTCAGGACAAATCTCTCTCACCCACTTCCCCCAAGTAAACACACAGAGGCTTATATTAGTTATAACTGCATGGCCATGTCTCAAGCCTTTTGCTAGCTAGTTCTTATATCTTAAATTAGCCCATAACTATTAATCTATGTATTGCCACATGTTCCATGGCTTTACCTGTGTCCCATTATGTGTTGCTCCTTGGGCAGCTCTCTGGCATCTCTCTCTGCCTTCTTCCTGTCTCTCTCTTTGAATTTCCCGCCTGCCTCTAAGCTGCCTTGCCATAGGCCAAACAGCTTTATTTATCAGCCAATCAGAGCAACACATATTTGCAACATACAGAAAGACATTCCCCCATTAGAGTAATCTACCATCTCATTCCTTCTATGATTCTTCCCCTACCTGGCTCAACAGAATACCATTTGGCTCCAAATTCAGCTTTCCAGGGGAGTGGGAAGGAAATGAACATTTATTAAGTGTTCACTAAAGCTTTAAACATCTTTCTCTGGTGATTTATTATTGTTTTAATCATCCCCCTAAAAATCTCCATCTTTGTGCTCCAGTTGAAGAAACCTGAGCTCAGCCTATTAATACATCCCCCAACTCACAAAGTTGGTGACTGCAGGAAAGTGCACCCTTCTGTCTGTGGGCCTAACGCTCTTCCACCAAGCATACCATGCCAAAAGTGGACCCACTCTATGTCTGGTTCCACCTCGGTGCACTTTCTCATTTATTTCCTCAAGTCTACTACAGAGGACAGGGAGATCTGCACACTTACAGGGCACACACTGTACTCTGCTTCAAACATGGAAAATAAGAGAAGAAAACTGTTAGAAGGGTGAAAAGACATAATTCCATGTATTTTCCCACCTTTGCTTGGTATCAAGCTGACAGCAATAAAGGGCACCACCTCTCCTTAGGACACTGGGTGGACGCTAAGAGCCATTAAATCACTGTCAAAATCTGTTAGTCACGACTGTGTCAGTGATAACTTCTTTAAGGGTATATTATAGGCCTTCCTTCTTACGCCCATGTTCCTATGAACAAAGACTTCAGGGGTGGGAAAGGCTCCCTAATTAGCAGCTGCTAGATTCTCCTTTTTCACCCTGGCTGCCTTGAGCAAAAGGCCTATCTGTCAAATAGCCAGCCAGACCACCACTCCAGCCCCAGTCATCTGGAACATTCACCCATAGGATAGCCTGAGAGGATCATATGTCAATCTCAGACTCCTGCTCCAGCTCCTAAGAGCACATAGGAGCTGTTGGAGACAGTTTGTGCAGCTCTTCTTTGCTATCGCAAGCCTGGGGAAACTCTACATGACCCTGTAACCATGCCCCCCTAGATCGAGAGACTGGGGGTGGGGGGCACTTCCCTAGCAGAAGACTTCTAAGAGTGTGCTTAGAGACAGGTATGTGATTGAGGAAAAAATGCTGTGGTTGGTTCAAACATGCCTTTCTGGGCTGCATAGGCAGGCATTTTCAGACCCTCTTTGCAAATCAGTCAGAAGACACAGTCCTCTCCAGGGCTGCCATAGCAGGCCCAGTGGAAGTCTTCCTTGCTGGTCTTGTCTTCTCTGCTCTTAGCAGTGGGGGTTGAGACAGTAACATGAGTTAAGAAGCAGGGCACACAACAGGGAGTGACAGTGGTCCCCTTCACTTGTGCAAGTACTGCTGGCATTAAAAAATGTAGTATTTCTGCTCTCTCAGGATGTGCCATCAATGGGATCTCCTTTGAATATTGGTGAAAATTATTAAGGCCACTCCACGTAGTTAAAAAGGAGATTTATTTTGTGGAGTAACTTACAAGTGAAGGGATAGTTTACAGGGTCTGGGAAAGGTGTGGCACAGTCCGGCGGTGTTCTCTGGAGAACTCTGCTCGGTCTACCTCCAGTGTCCAGGGTCCAGGAACCAAGAGAGCCAGCCCATCTGGATCTCAGGTCTTCAGGGTTTTCTTTCGGCCCTGCCTTGTAGGCGTGACCATTACCGAAGCCTCAATTGGGGTTGGAACTTCCAGATCAGAGCTGAAATGGCTACCCATTTCAGTTGAATGGCTGCACAAGCTTTTCAAATGTTTGGGAAAGGCAAAACAACGTATGTGTCCTTAGATAAAGAACAACAAACAGTGAAAAACTGAGTAGAGCTGGGCCACCACTCATGGATTTCATTCTCAAGCCCACTGTGACAATAACAAGGCAGGACATCTAGGGAGGTGCACCAAGTGTGTTGCTGTCCTTTTGACGTGCATGTGCATTTCCCTCCGGCGATCTTCTCCTGACAGAAGAAAGCACCATGGATAGGGTGTGTCTAAGTCCTGAATACTGGAAGCCCAGTATCTACAGGGAAATCAGCAGGGCTGACTCCTTCTAAGGCAGCTCTGACAATGGCCATATTGCTTCCCATTTCCCAGGCTTCACTGGTCATCTTGCTGATCTCTGTCCTCACCTCCACACTGGGTTCTTGCCATGGGTTTGTGTGTCTACATTTTACCTAAATTTCACTCCGATTAAATGAGTGACCCTACCTTGTCCACTTTGACCTCATCTTGCTTAATTAATTCTGCCATGATCCCTTTTCTAAATAAGACTATATTTCAGGTGCTCCTGTTAGGACCCCCCACATATAAGTTTGAGGGAGGCATTGTCAATGCATAATGCCCATCTCTACACTACCTAGGAAGAACCCTACCTAATGGTTGCTTTGGCAACCATTAGGTAGGGTTCTTCATCTATGGTACTCTGCCACTTCAAGAATGCTGCATGAATGAAATTCTACAGTAATGCTTTCAGTTACTAGCTTTTCTCTTTGAAAACATTTCTTCAAAAGTTCATACATGTGTATCGGTAGTTCATCCCTTGCTCTCACTGAGAAATATAACCAGTATCTTGAGCATTTTATAATACGTTACACTCTGTTTAAACTTCTCCTGCCAAAAGACACCTTAACTACTGCAAATGAAGTGGCTGTGCCGGTCTGTGCTATTGGGTACAGGTTTTCATCTGAACATAAATACTTGTCTGAAGAGAGATTTCTGAATTGTGTAGTTCTGGTAGGCTTAGCTCTGTAAGAATTTAGAAAATTATTTTCCATAATGATGATACAAATTAACATTTCTAACAGGTTATGAGTGATCTATTTCCCCCAGCCTTGACTAGCATTTGCTGTTTTAACATTCCATTTGTTTGTTTTTTGTTTGTTTTTAAGCAGTAACCATTTTGATAGGTGTGCCATCATATCTTGCTGTGACTTCAGCTTGGCTAGATGTTCAGTTTTATACACCTGCCTCTTTGTTTTTTAGAAGTACATCCTCTTCAGAGAAATATCTCTTCATACCTTTTGTCCATTTTCTGTCTGCATTATGTGGATTTTCTAATCCTTGAGAGTCCTCTCCACGTTCTAGACATGAGTCCTTTGTTAGACATGAGGTTTATAAATATATTATCTCTTCAGTCTGTTTCTGTTGATTCTCTTGACATGGGCTTCCTCACAACTCAGGGTTCAAGTGTTAATGAAGTCTAATTTATCATCATTTCCCTCTTACAATCATGCCTTTGGTTTCATAATTCTGTCCTAAATCTTGAAATTTTCTTTTTGTCCTAAATCTTTATTATTCTGTAGCCTTGTATTTTATGTTTAGTTATATATTCTATAGTTTCTATACAATCTCTGAGTTAAAGATTTGCTTGGTGCTGGTGGCATTTCCTTATTTGCTGCCTATGGGCATCCAAATGTCTTTAGTAGCACTCCTGCAGGTGACTGTTGTTTCCTTAAGGTGTCCTAGATGCCAGGCAAGTCTTCATTGTCAATGTGACAGGATTGAGTTACTGGGAACAAGCTGCTGGATATGCCTGTGAGGTCAGTTCCAGAGAGGGTTGGCATGAAAAGGTGGCATGCGCTTGTATCCCAGACTGAGCAAAATAATGAAGCAAGTGGAGCTCCAGCATTCATCTCTCTTGGCTTCCTGATTCCATGTGTCATATGACTAGCTCCCTCACTACCCTGCCGCCCATTTCCCTGCCATGATGGATTGCATTCTCAAACCACGAGCTAACATAGACCTCTCCTTCCTTCCTTCTTCCTTCCTTCCTCTCTCCCTCCCTCCCTCCCTCCCTTCCTTCCTTCTTCCTTCCTTCCTTCCTCCCTCCCTCCCTCCCTCTCTTCCTTCCTTCATTGTTTCTCTCAAGTACTTTTTCACATCAGTGAGAAAATACAATGCACCAGACATTTCATCTGCCACATTAGGAGACTCTGACACTATTTAAATCTCTTATTTTTCACGGTGTTGGGTTTGGCTTTACACTTACCTTGTGTCTTGCTTATTTTTGTGGTCTGCAGCTCTAGTGGGAGTTTTGTTTTCTGAGTTGTGGTTTTACTTTGGTCATCTTAGTTTATGAGTGCCCCTGGGGCTCCACTGGTTGGTGTTGATGCTACCTGAGAGAGTGAGAGGAATTCACTAAGGCCCAACCACTGAGGACAGGAGACAGTTGAGCAGCTGCAACCAGGTGAAGCTACAACTGGTACTGTATTTTAAGGTTACTTTTTATTAACATAGGTTGATGTAAGGACTATATTTTACTGTATTAGTGTGTGTGTGTGTGTGTGTGTGTGAGAGAGAGAGAGAGAGAGAGAGAGAGAGAGAGAGAGAGAGAGAATGTGTGTGTGATGTGCATGGGAGTTCAAATGTGTGAGGGCATGGACATATGTGAGCATGCATGCTTAGGCCCAAAGGTGACATTGGGTATCTACCTTGACTGTTATCTTGCTGAACCCAGAGTTTGCCAACCCCAACTTGTCTACTTAGGCAGCATGTCCCAGGGATCCCCTGTCTCTGCCTCCCAAGTGCTGTGATTACAGGTGGCTCCTATATCTGCCCAGCATTTATGTGTGTGATGGTTACTTTTAATTGTTAAGAAGACACCATCTAAAAGCCCTGGGAAGAGAGTTTCAATGGAGGACTATCTTGATTAGTTTGCCTATGGGCATGACTGTGGGAATTAGTTTGATTAGTTAATTGAGGTGGGAAGACCTGCCCACTGTGGGTGGCACCATTCTCTAGACAGGGGATCGTGAACTGTATATGAACAAAGTAAGCTGTGTGCAAGAGGAGCATGCATGCTTTCTGGCTCTCTGCCTTTGAGCATGGATGCGGTATGACTGGCTGTTCCAAGCTCCTGCCTCTATGAGTTCCCCAAAACACTGTACTGTGACCTGGAACTGTGGGCTAAAATAAATTCTCTCCCACCTAATTTGCTTCTCCCAGGGTGTTTTGTTACAGCAACAGACACAAAACAAGACAACATATGTGTTAGGGACCTAACTCTAGTCCTCACACTTGTATGCTTTATCCACTGAGCCATCTCCTCAGCTTCTCTATTACTTGTAGGTAAACTCTGAGTAACATCGACCTTAATAGTTTAATAGCTCTCATAATAGAATATGAGACCCTACAAATCTAACACTGATATTCTTAGCACATCTGGTGAGTTTGCTTAGCTGGTATCTTTCTTGCTGTTCCACTTCCAGGAAAGAGATTTTGATGGAAATTATGGTTTAAGGGGAGAAGAGTCCTGCTTTTGAGTGTATTAACTCAGCTGAGGAATTTGAATTATGAGTACAAATTGTCCTTTCCAAATTGCTCTAAAATGAGTTTATAGTTTTAATTATGAATAACTCAATTTTAAGAACATGTGAAAATTCAGTATAAATATTATCTCTAGGCCTTCCTCCAATCTGTTAGCTAAAAATATAAGCTCTAACTTCCCACCAACATAAAGCAAAGAACACAAGGTTGACCACTGCGTCATGGCAGGCCCCTCTCATCAGTTAGCCTTGACAAACCCACCACCTTAGCTTGTAATGTCTTTCCTCAGCCTGCACTTCTCCATTATCCCCTGGAATAGCCCAGTTTTGCATCTCACAGCTTGCAGAAGACTGGCCTCTAGAGTAGACTGTGCTGCCAACCCTGGCTATGGCACTTACAATACAGGTTACCTTATATACAACATACAACTAACTACTCCAGAATTAGTACCCATGGCATCCTCCAAAGATGAGCACTAAAGATCTGGGGGTGTGAGAGACCCTGTGGATGGGGTTAGTTGGGAGATGCAGGTCATTGGAGACAGGCCTTTGAAGGAGAAATTGAAATCCTGCCCTTCCTATCTCTCTTCCTGTTTCCTGGCAGCATGGTGTCCACTACATATTCCTACCACCATGATATTCTGTCTCACCTAAGACCTTCCACCCTCTCTCTGTCCTGGCTTCCTGGCTATCATGGGGTAGCAGCCTCTTCCACCACACACTTCTATCGCCACCATATCCTGCCTCACCTCAGGTCCAAACCATGGGACCACCTGGCCTGGGATAGAAACTCTCGAAACTGTTAGCCAAAATAAACTTTTAGTCCATTATGTCACTTATGGCAGGTATTTGTCAGCAGGAAATGTGAACACACATGGTGCCTCCAACTGCTCATCCACCTAACAGGAGTGAAGTCCATAGATGAGTGTTACAGAATGCTATCAGGACTGAGTAAGATGGACATGCAGGCATCCCCAGATCACATCTGGCACCTGAACATCTTCAGTACTGCCTTGTTCAGTTTTCTCTAGGGGTTCCTCTCTTTCCTACTAGAACACTGTAAGCTATGCCATGGCTGAGTGTGTTCAATACCAGTTAGGAAAGGCCATGTTTGTCCTATGTATAGCCACAAACATTTCCCTAATCTAGAATCCAGAACCTTCTATCCATCTCAGAAAACAAAAGGGAAGACAATTAAAAATCATTGTTTATCAAGACTACCCTGGCATTCACAGAAATGATTTCAAAGTGTATTTATTTGTCACATTGCACAGAACATAACACAGGTGAATTTTATATGTAAATCACATCTCAATAAGTCTAACAAAAAAGTCTCATCTATATGAACAGCTATGTTCAATGAATTGTGGGAAAGAAAAACCTCAGAAATGAGATTTTTTTTTAATTGGGGGAAATCTCCCTTCCTGATACTCTTAGCTCTTCTCAATTCCTCTACTGTGAAGGGAAGCCAAACCATTAATCATCACTTAGTTATGGCTTAGTAAAGAGTGATATTTTGTCTTAATGTAGTCAGACAAAGGGGGCAAAAAACATTACTCTACACCCCCCAAATTGTTTGTAGCCCGAGATTGTAAAAAAAAAAAAAAAAGAAATCTGTGTTTGCAGTTCCAGCTCACAGCTATACCTACTTTTACAGGGTAACCATAGCCCCCTATCAGTAACACAAATACTGACCCCTCCCAGGGGTGGAGGAGAGATAAGATGTTGCTTCTAGAATAAAGAAGTGACTTAGCCACGTCCATGAAGATGGGAAATCCCATAGTCAGGTTTTGGGTTCTATTGTTCTGATGTAACTAAATGCCATGTTTTATTGATTTGTGGGACTACCAGACACAGTGATTGTATTTTTAGGACCTTTTTGGCAATATTTCCTTCCAGGACCTAGCATTATAATTTGTCATTATAAAATAGAATTCTGTTGGTCCAAGTCTGGATCCCATGTTGTCATCCTGCAGTGGATGCCATATTGTTATCACAATCTGGTCTTACAAAAACAGATGAAGAGAAAACACTGGGTGCCCCTCCTTCTGCCCCTGCTGTCCCAGTCCACATGAGCTATGCTGCAGCCACAGGGAAAGGAAAAAGTAGCAGTTGGCCTCTAAACCACCTGATTGCGTCTGGTCTGGAGGGGATCATCCATTACATAACGTCTTGGTTAGGGTTTCTATTGCTGTGAAGAGACACCATGACCACAGCAACTCTTACAAGGAAAAATATTTAGTTGAGGTGACTCACTTAAAGTTTCAGATGTTCAGCCCATTATCATCTTGATGAGAAGCATGGTGGCGTTCAGGCAGACATGATACTCAAGTAGTAGCTAAGAGTCCTACATCTTGCAGGCAACAGGAAGTCAACTGTCACACTGAATGGTATCCTAAGCATAGGAAACCTCAAAGCCTGCTCCCCAATGACACACGTCCTCTAACAAGGCCATACCCACTCCAACAAAGCCGTTAGTCCCCATAATTTATCAGTCTCAACAATATTTAAAAGTCCAAAGTTCTTCTGAGATTCATGCAACTCTTAACTGTAATCCCCTATAAAATCAAAGGAAAAAATCAGATCACATACTTCCAACATATAATGGCACAGGGTACATTTCCATTCCAAAATGTAGAGAAGGGAGCATAGTGAGGAAATACTAGACCAAAGCAAGACAAAAAACCAGCTGGGCAAACTCCAAACTCTGCACCTCCATGTCCAATGTCAAAATGCTCTCCAGATCTCCAACTCCTTCAGCTTTTTGTTTTGTTTTGTTTTGTTTTTCAAGACAGGGTTCCAGGCTGGCCTCGAACTCATAGAGATCCACCTGGCTCTGCCTCCTGAGTGCTAGGATTAAAGGCGTGCGCCACCACCACCCGGCTACTCCTTCAGCTTTGATGACTGCAACACACTTCTTTTTCTTAGGCTGTTTTCACACCCTTAACAAGTAGCTCTCCTTAACAAGTAGCCCATGACTCTGACATCTCTAGCACCTTGGGTTCTCCAAGGCAATCCAGGCTTTTAACTTCACAGCTTCACTCAATGGCCTTTCTACCAGGCCTCCATTCAGGGATACCCCTGACACATTCCTGGCCTCAGTGGCTTTCTTTATGCACAGAAGAAAATTCCATAATCTACTACTTCTATCCTTAACTCTAAAGTCAGAAATATGTGGTTAAAGCTGCCAAGTTCTGTTGCCTACTGGGGCTGGAACATGGTCCCCTTGTTCAATTACATTTTCACTAGCATTCTGTCCTTCACTGCCTAAGCTTGGCCATCCTGAAACTTGTTCTATAGACCAGGCTGGCTTCAAACTCAGATATCTGCCAACCTTTCTGCCTTCCCAGGGCTGGGATTAAAGGTGAGCACCACCACACCCAACTCTAAGTTTTTCTTTAGTTCTTGTTCATAACTTGGAAACTTAGCTGGGTGGAATCTTGCCCTGAGGTCACCACTCCCTTTATTCCATTTTTTAATCCATTTATCTCCTTGAACACAGGATTTAGCCCCAGTCCACTTCTTGGTGACCCTTTTCTCAATCTGTAAATTTTGTATTTTTATTTACTCAGCTTGCTCCTTTTCATTATAAATCTTCACTAGAATTACCACCAATAACCATGCAACAGTATATACTATGGGGTTGATATATTGTGTACCCCAATAAACTTATCTGGGGGTCAGAGAACAGAACAGTCAATATATTAAGCATGGGTTTAGGGAGTGGTAGCACACGCTTTTAATCCTAGCATTCTGGGATCTCTGTGAGTTCAGGGCCACACTGGAAACAGCCAGGCATGATGACACATACCTTTAATTGCAGCACTTGAGATCTCATGTCTTGCTTGGGAAAGACACATGCCTCTAATCCCAGGAAGTGATGGTAGGAAGGAGAAAGGTATATAAGGCGTGAGGACCAAGAACTAGAGGCTTTTTAAACATTTTAGTTTTTAAGCTTTTAGGCTTTTAGCAGCAGTTCAGCTGAGATCCATTCGGATGAGAACTCAAAGGCTTCCAGTTTGAGGAAACAGGATCAGCTGAGAAGTTGGTGAGGCGAGGTTAGCTGTGGCGTATTCTGTCTTTCTTACCTTTCAGCGTTCACCCCAATATCTGGCTCCATGTTTTTTATTTAAGAAGACGTTTTAAGATTCAGGTTACAATACTAGGCTATTTTGGGATTTCCTCTGCCAATGGAATTAATCCAAAATTCTTCCCTTTAGCCTCAGGCAGATAAGGGCAAATGACAGCCACTCTCTTCACAAAAATATCACAAGGATGCTCTCTAGGCAACATACTAAAATTCCTCTGAAACTTCTTGAGTGAGCATCCCACAGTTCATCAAATCACACTTGGCACCACTGTCTTCCATGCTCCTGCTAGTATGGCCCATTAAACAGCATTTAAAATGCTCAACTGCTTTTCTAATCCATAATCCCCAAATCCATACTACTCCAAGTAAAAACATGGTCAAGCCTATCACAGCAATACCCCAGCCCCTGGTAATAACTTCTATCTTCGATAGTGTTTCTATTGCTGTGAAGACAAACCATGTCCATAGCAACTCCTATAAAGAAAAACATTTAATTGGGATGGCTTGCTTACAGTTTCAAAGGTTCAGTCCATTATCGTCACAGCAGAGAGCATGGCAGTGTACAGACAGATGTGGTGTAGGAGTAGTAGCTAAGAGTCCTACAACTTGCAGCAACAGGAAGTCGATTGTCATATCAGGCAGGATCCTGAGCATAGGAAACCTCAAAGCCCACCCCCATTGTGACACACTTCCTCCAACAAGGCCATATTCACTCTAACAAAGCCATGCCTCCTAATAGTGCCACTTTCTATGAGATTATGTGGGCCAATTACATCCAAACTACCACACATAACCATCATCACCTAGGATGAGCACCAGCCAGAGACCTTTCCTACTTTAGCTGGAGGAGTCAGGCCACTTTGGAAACACATTTCTCTACTCATTCCATTTCTGGATCACAGATAATGAGTTGCCTCTTGAAATTAAAGAATGAATTAGTGTTTTCTATGCACAAGGGAGACAGCAAGGGGTTCTTAGAACTTTGAGGAATAAGAGGGAGGTAATTAAATAGTAATAGATGGGGTTTACATCCACAGGAGTGGCCCAGAAAGTTTTGCAAATGGAAAGCAAAGACACATGGGAATAATCAAGTTCCTTCAATCATTTATCTTTGGAGTCCATCTCAAGAGGCAGTAATACAACACACGAGACCTAAGAATGTGTGGTCTCCTTATACTAGCTTGCTAGGGCTGCTGCAGTTAAGTGCCTCAGTCTGGGTCACTTCCCAACAGAAATGCATCTTATCAGGATTCTGGAGACTGAAAGTCCAAAACAGGGGACAGCAGGGTTTCTTCTCAGGCCCATCTTCTTAGTTAAATACAATCATCTTCCCTCACGTCTTTTCATGCTCTTCCTTCTGACCTAGTCAGGATCTAAATGTACTCTAGAGCCACCCTAATGACATCTTAGGAACCTGAACTCCAGCCCTTGTCACATTCTGAATGACAAGAGGTTAGGACTTCAACATATAAAATGGAGGCATGATGAGAGGCAGCACACTCCCTCACCTGACCTCCTGTGTGGGATGGATAAGGATCAGGCTCTGTCACTCCCAGATTGATTCCCATCCTTTGTCCTTTATTCCATGTGGAGGAAAATCACATTCTACAAGATGCCTTGTCAGTTGTCTCTAGATAAGCAGGGGCTGTAACGAAAGACCAAATGGGAGGAGGAAGGAGAAGCTGATGCATCTTTGAGTCTTGGCATTCCTTTCTTCATTTTCCTTGCACCTACTAGAAAGCTCCTCTTTTTTATTTAATTAATATTATTTTATTTTATGACCACAGTTTCCTCTCCTATTCCCAGCCCCCTGCCTCTCATCTACCACCTCTCCATCTACTCCTCCTCCATCTCCATTCAGAAAGGGGCAGGCTTCTCATGGGCTTGAACAAAGCATGGCACATGAAGTTGAAGTAAGACCAAGCTTCTTCCCTTGCCTCAAGGCTGGGCAAGGTAATCCAGCATGGGGAAAAGGTTCCCAAAAGCCAGGTAAGTATAGGGACAGGTCCTGATACCACTGCTAGGAGTCTTACAAACAGATCAAGCTACACAACTGTCACATACATGCAGAGGGCCTAGGGCAGTCCCATGCAGACTTTATAACTGTTGGTCCAGAGTCTATGAGCTCATGTCAGCTGTCTCTGACATGTCTCATCATGACCTTGACCTCCCCCCCAACACATTCCTGTGGCTCATACAATCCCTCTTCCCTTTCTTCAACAGGACTCCCAGAGCTCAGCCCAGTGCTTGACTGTGGATCTCTGCATCTGCTTCCATCAGTTACTGGATAAAGGCTCACTGATGACAATTAGTCGCCAATCTGATTACAGTAGATGGCCAGTTCAGGCACCCTATCCAAAAATTATTTCTAGAAATCTTAGCTGATGCCATCCTTGTGGATTCCTGGGAATTTCTTTGGCACCAGGTTTCTCCTTAACTTCAAAATGCACCCCTCCATCAAGATGTTTCTTTCATTACTCTCCCCTTCTGCCCCACCCCCAACCCACCTCCCACACCCATCCTGCCCAACCAGCTTCCTCAAGTTCCCATACCCCCATCTCTCCACTCCTGTCCCCAAATTACCCAGGAGATCTCTTCTATTTCCCCTTCCCAGGGAAATCCACGCAGATTGGAGGTTGGTTATCCTACACTTTACTCCTAATAAATATTCACTTATGAGTGATTATATACCATGTTTATCTTTCTGGGTCTGAGTTACCTACTCAGAATGATTTTTTTTTTTTAGTTCTATCCACTTCCCTGCAAATTTCATGAGGCCATTGTTTTTACAGCTGAATAATACTCCATTGTGTATATATACCACATTTTCCTTATCCATTCTTCAGTTGAGGAGCATCTAGGTTGTTTCCAGGTTCTGGCTATTATGAATAATGCTGCTATGAACATAGTTGAGCAAGTGTCCTTGTGGTATGATTGACCTTCCTTTGGGTATATGCCCAAGATTGGTATAGCTAGGTCTTGAGGTAGATTGAGTCCCAATTTTCTGAGAAAGTGGCTGTAGAAGTTTGCCATCCCACCAGCAGTGGAGGAGTGTTCCCCTTGTTCCGCATCCTCTCCAACATAAGCTGCCCTCAGTATTTTTTATCTTAGCCATTCTAACAGGTGTAAGATGGTATCTCAGACTTGTTTTGATTTGCATTTCCCTGATGACTAAGGATGTTGAACAATTCTCTAAGTGTATTTTGGCCATTTGAGATTCTTCTGTTGAGAATTCTCTGTTTAAGTCTGTACCCCATTTTTAATTGGATTATTTGGTATTTTGAGGTCTACTTTCTTGAGTTCTTTATATATTTTGGAGATAGATTACCTATTCTATAGGCTGCCGTTTTTTCTTATTGACAGTGTCTTTGCCTTACTGAAGTTTTTCATTTTTAGGAGGTCCCATTTATTAATTGTTGCTTTCAGTGTCTGTGCTATTGGTGTTACATTCAAGAAGTAGTCTCCTATGCAAATGTGTTCAAGGCTACTTCCCACTTAGAAAGCTTCTCTTACATGTTCCCATTCCTGAGAGATACTCATAGATTCTGGATCCCACTGACTTGCCCTTTCCTCTTTCTTCCCACCCCTAAAGTTAGAACAGTTTTCAGTATCATCTGCTTGGCTTCTCAGCTCTACATTACATGGATAACCTATTCTACTAACCTCTCCCTTTGTAAAAGACTAATAATATTTTTAGCTTAGATTCCAAACACTGTGTCTCCAATATGAGACAGATGTTTCTAATAGAATGCACAAAACAAGAACAAAGTCTTCTGGCTACAGTCTTAAAACACAAGAGAACCTACTATGTGGCATAAAATAAGGAAAAAGATCCATAGATCCCCCCTGTTCCCCTATTTTTAGGGTCCTTTACTAGATCAGGAGCTAAATTGACAAATGTTTCAGATTCTTCAGTTACATGATCCCCAAACACACCACTAGCAGCCAACTGTAACAGGAACCTTAAGTCATGTGGGCCTTCAACATATATCCTTCCAGGCCCTTTCTAAGGCCCCAAGGAGGAACTCCAGCTGTGCATTTACATTGTCACATATTTCTTTTGTAAAATTTTTAAAGAAGCATTTTTTACACTGATTTTATTAAAGAGCCTTTCAAGTTTGACAAACCTTGAAGATCAGAATTGTTTTATCTGTTGTGTAATGATTCCAGAACAGGTAGAAAGGCTGAACCCTCAGAGGAAATATTGGCATTTTATTGCTGGTTTCAATCTGTTCTCTGCATTCTGGGAATCCTGGACAATGCTAAGCATGGATTGGAATCATCACCTAGACAGTCATTGTGTGCATGTGTGTGGGCACATGTGTGTGTATGCACATGTGTGTGCACTCACTTGCCCACATGTGTATAAACAGATGTATATGGAAACCAAAAAATAACCTCTGTTGCCATTCCTCAGGTGTCATCTCTCTTGTTTTTCTTGAGCCAAGGTCTTCATTGGGTTGGCTCTCACCACACAAATGAAACCACAGAGCCTCAGAGGTCCATGTATCTCTGCCAGTCAGCTTTGGGGTTACTGGCATGTGCCACCATGAACAGATTTTTTTCTTTTAATTTTATGTGTCTTCTGGGAGCTCTAACTCAGGCCTTTGCTTATAAGGCAAACACTTTACCAATGGAGCTATCACCCTGACTAGCCACAGTAATTCTTCCTCAATGTTACATGGAGACAACTGTATGCAGCTAAGCAAAGTTATGAGGTCAGACAGTCTCAATTATAAAACTTAGCCCCTGAGCTCTACTATAGAGCTAAAATAATAAAAAACAGCTTGGTTTTTGGACCAATGGAATCAAATTGAAGATCCTGACATTAATCCACACACCTATGAACATCTGATTTTTTACAAAGAAGCCAAAACTACATAATGGAAAAAAGAAAGCATCTTCAACAAATGGTGCTATCATAACTGGATGTTAACATGTAGAAGATTGCAAATAGATCCATATTTATCTCCATGCACAAAACTTGAGTCCAAGTGGATGAAAGACCTCAACATAAATCTAGCTACACTGAACTTGATAGAGGAGAAAGTAGGAAGTAGCCTAGAAAGCATTGGCACAGGAGACCACTTCCCAAATATAACACCAGTAGCACAGACACTGAGAGCAACAATTAATAAATGGGACCTCCTGAAAATGAGAAGCTTCTGCAAAGGACACAGTAAATAAGACAAAATGACAGCCTACAAAATGGAAGAAGATCTTCACCAACCCCACATCTGACAGAGGGCTTATCTCCAAAATATATAAAGAACTCAAGAAACTAGACATCAAAATACCAAACAATTCAGTTTAAAAAAATGTGCTACAGATCTAAACAGAGAATTCTCAACAGAAGAATCCCTAATGGCCAAAAGACATGTAAGGAATTGCTCAACATCCTTAGTCATCAGGGAAATGCAAATCAAAATAACTCTGAGATACCATCTTATACCTGTCAGAATGGCTAAGATCAAAAACACTGATGACAGCTTATGTTGGAGAGGATGTGGAACAAGGGGAACACTCCTCCACTGTTGGTGGGAGTGAGTGCAAACTTGTGCAGCCACTTTGGAAATCAGTATGGTGGCTTCTCAGAAAATTGAGAATCAATCTACCTCAAGACACAGTGATACCATTCTTGGGCATATATCCAAGGGATGCTCAAGCATACCATAAGGACACTTGCTCAACTGCATTCATAGCAGCATTATTCTTAATAGCCAGAACCTGGAAACAACCTAGATACCCCTCAACTGAAGAATGGATAAAGAAAATGTGGTACATATACACAATGGAGTATTACTCAGCTGTAAAAAAAAAATGATATCATAAAATTTGCAGGCAAATGGATGAAACTAGAAAATATCATCCTAAGTGAGGTAACCCAGACTCAGAAAGACAAACATGGTATGTACTCACTCATAAGTGGATACTAGATGTAAATCAAAGGATAATCAGACTACAACCACAGCTGCAGAGAAGCTAAGAAACAAGGAGGACCCTAAGAGGGATGTATGGATCACCTTGTGATGGGTAAACAGGAGATCCCAATGAGCAAACTGAGGATGGGGAAATGTAATAGAGGGTAGGGGATAGGGGATGAGAATATGAGGAAATGGGATGGTCAAGGTGGGGGACGAGTGGAATGGGAGAGCAATGGAAGAGAAATCTTGATAGAGGGAGACATTATGGGGTAAGGGAGAAACCTGGTGTTATGGAAATTCCCAGGAATCCACAAGGACGGCACCAGATTAGACTACTAGCAACAGTGGTGAGGGTACCAGAACTGGCTTACCCTGGTAATCAGATTGGTGAATACTTTAACTGTCATCATAGAGCCTTCATCCAGTAACTGATAGAAGCAGATGCAGACATCCACAACTATGCACCAGGCCAAGCTCTGAGAGTCCAGTTGAAGAGAGGGAAGAGGGATTACATGAGCAATGGGGGTCAAGATCATGATGGGGAAAATCTACAGAGACAAGTAAACCAAGCTCAAAGGAACTCACGAACTTTAGACTGACAGCTAAGGAATCTGCATGGGATTGGACTAGACCCTCTGCATACAGGAGACTGTTGTCTGTTTGAGGGGCCCCTGACAGTGTGATCAGGATCTATCTATGGTGCATGATCTGGCTTTCTGGATCCCATTACCTATGGTCAGACACCTTGCTTACCCCTGATAACGTGGGGAGGGGCTTGGTCCTGCCTTAATTTAATGTGCCAGGCTTAGCTGTCCCCCCATAGGAGAACTTACCCTGTTGGAGGAGAGGAGAATGAGTAGGGGGGAGATGAGGGGGAATAGGAGGAGGGATGAGAGGGGAATCTATGGTTGGTATATAAAATAAATAAAAAATAAATAAAAATAATAAATAATAAATAAAATAAAACTTAGCACCCCCCCTTCTGGCACAGTATGACTTCAAACCTTGCTCATAGGTGCTCCTGCTAGACAGAGTGTCCAGGAATAGGATTTTAAGAGTGCCTAGAATCTCTAGTGTGGTAAGCACTCCCTAAGTGTTAGATATTAAATCACTATCATAGACTTGATCTCAGACTTCCCAGGCCCTGGTCCCACTCCGAATCTTTCTTCCCTGAACTCCCTCAGCCTCAACTAGATGTGAAGCAAACTGACTGTCTCACCTCCACCTGCTCCAGCAAAGCCCCAGGCTGTGTTCTGAACTTGAGTTTACAGGGGACATCCTTAGCACTGGATGGTACCAGTGTCTTCCCTGCTCCCAAGTGCAGAAAGCCTATGTTGCCCCTGGATTTCTCTTGACCTCTCCTAGCTCCTTGGAGTCTTATCCAGACACCTGCTCTTAAATGCCCACTATACAGTTTCTCCTACTTCTCCCTCACTCGTACAAAACTTCTCAGTTCCTCCTGATATATCTCCATGACTTTAAGGAAAGAAAACAAATATAAGAAAGACAGGACTTCATGACCCCAGTTGCATTTTCACAAGGTTTCTCGTGCTTTAGCTAAGTATATTTCTTCATAGTTAACACCAGAGAGACATAAAAAGTGACACCATGAGGAGCTGCACATCAGCACCCAACATAAGGAAGATCTTCCAGTTAAAGTCCATTCCTGCTGTGTTGCCCTCTCTCCTCCCAGATTACAGCCTGAAGCTGGTGTTCCGCACTTCCCTGTGGGTCCTGTTACTTCCCTTATATAACTTCAAGTTTTCCTACTGCAAGATTATATATGTGTATGTGTTTATATTTATATTTAAACATATATACAGTTGCTTCATGACTTTTGTATTCATATAAATGTAAGGTTAGCCCAATAAGGGAGATTCTAGGTAGAACAAAATGCCAAATATTCAGTGAGTGTTTCACTTTTTAACTTTTAGTTCTAGTGTCTCTTTTGATTCTGTTTCTTTATAATTTCACTTTTTTATTGCATTCCCATCAATTCTTCATTTAAATTTTTTAACAGATATGTGCTGACTTCTTTAAAATGCCTTTCTAATTCAAAATCTGAATTGCTATTTGTCTTTTCTTGCTTCGTGTTGCTTTTTCTCTTGACTGTGGATCATGTTCATCTCTTTCTTTGAGTGTATAATAAATTTCTAATGTACTAGATTTGTGTGTGCTACAGTCATGGGACTGGACCTTGTAACTCTTCTGAAGAGTGTGATATTTTTGTTACAAAACAAACAACTGGCTGCTGTCTTTATTCTGTAGAGGATTTCCAATGGATCCATTGCTTTTCATTTGTGGTAAGTACCCTGGAGCAGCGGTGTGTGGTGGGATTTTGATAGAAAGCACATTTTTTATTTACCACATCCAACTAACTGGAAGAACTAACAACAGCCTCCATTCTGTCTCTCCATCAGTAGCAGAAACTGAGAACTTTCTGCCTTTCAGCCTCTTCCAGAAAGAGTCAGATTCCAGCCAGCCAAGTTTGAATCTCTCCTGTGCACACATAGTTCAGTCAGTCAAGGGTGTAAGCATAGGTTATATGCATGTTTGGGGATTTCCCCCTCACCATTCTAGAATATTCTCCCATACTTACCAGCTTTTTCAGCAGTTCCAAACCTGCAAAAATAGCAACCTGGCTCCTTTGGCTCTGTCGATGAAGCAATTTTACCACAAGGGCTATGACCCAAACAGAAAAGTCATGGGTGTGCATTTCATCTGTGCTCTTTTCCTTTTTTCAGGAATTGATCCTTTTTGGTTTCTACTTCCTTTGGTCACTCTCTGCTTCTTTTATGTTTGTGCAAATGCTCACTGATATTGTCGGAAGCACTAACTGCCATATTAGAACTGTTTCTGGGATCAAAACACATTTTGTGCATGCTTAAAATTCTCCAAGAATAAAAATAGGCTTTAAAAATAAAATAGGATTTAAACAATGAAAAATAGTTTCCTGTTTCTCACCTTGGACATTTAGGACATGTTAAAACTCACCAGTCCAATAACCTAGAAGTAATCTCAAAGTTGGCCAAATCTCCATGACCAAAATATTTAATGTGGAAAATTATTTTTATACTCCTACTTATCTCCATTAAAAATCTTTATGGTAGGTTATATTTCTTAGGCAAAGTATCCAAGAGAATTCCACATGTACCTTTATTATCACATCAAGTAACCAAAATTTCAGGGTGAATCAGAATCGCTAAATTCCCATATGAGAACAAGACAATAAGCACCATGTGACTTTTCAGGGACACCTGGGTTTTCCTGCAGGGGTCACCACCACCGTATAAACACTTACAAAACTCTCCAGGAATCTGACCTAATGTCTCCAGCCCATCCACCATGCCAACCTAACACAGATACAACTGTGAAAGCCACATATACAATAGACAAAAACAGAACTTCTCAGTTTGAATTAAATTAAGTTCACGAATCTTGTTCACTGACACGCACGCCTAGTAAAAAGGTTTAGTTTACTTCCATCTCGTGGAAATAGTAGTTTTTCGAGGTGCACAGTGTATAAACAATTTCTGTGCTAGAGGTCAGCAATCACTAGTAGAGAATGCCAGGCTTTGCAAACTGCAGGGTTTCTGTCGCACTAACTCTACTTTGATGTCGTGCCACACAATCGGCAATATAGAATATATAAATGAAAGAATAGGACTGGTCATGTAAACACTTATTTATAAAAAGAAGGGGTGGGTTGAATCTGGCACAGGCACAGTTTTCTGAAAGGGAGAAAGGGACTTTTTAGAAAGCTTGGCCAACTCCTAGAAGGAATGTGCTCATAATGAAGCTCTAAAAGTTCCGATGTCCATCCTTTCCTAGATGTCAGTGGTGCCAGTCCCCGAGAGTGGTTGTACAGGTTACACTTGCCTCATTGATCTGATAAACAAACAGCCACTGGCTTTTTCAGTGTTGGGGAATTGTCTTAACTTGTATGCAGAGAAGGTTGTGAGAACACAGGGTGCCAGCCACAATCATCAGTAAGCATCCCTGCCTACCAGCCGTCCAGCCACAGGCCATCTTTATCTCTGTGAGCATCTTCATCATCAGCAAAATGGGAGTCACAGGCTCTGCCCCAAGGAATGGTCTAAGGATTAAGGAACTTTAGAACCAATGGTTAGATGCTTGTTCTCTCAGATTTTATTAAACTGGAAGGACAAAGGTGAGTATTCTGAAAAGTAGAAAACTAATTTCTTAATCCTCAAATTTAAAAATCCAACTTCCCTAAAAGCTGGCCTAGAAATTCCTTATAAATGCCAGTGTTAGTCATTTTTAAGTCAAATTCTTCTCTAACAATAGAACATTCAGAAAGTCCATCCACACATAGGTAGCAAGAAACCTCAAAATTGGGAGAAGGGGCCAAATGTCCTCCATTTTTGTCTGACCTCTGTCCCATGTCATTTTGCAAATCACTTCTCTTTGTCCTTAACTTCATTACTATCCCAGCAACACTTTGCAAAGTGTAAGGACGCATTCATCAGAGGATCTTGACTCCATGTCACCTAAACAAGGTGCTCTTTTGTGAGGTAGCAAAAAAACGAAGCTAACAGTGATCTGAAGTTTGAGCAACTTTGACTATTTTGATTCTGCAGTTGCTTCAAGCAACAGCCAGCATCTGAGTGAAGCCATCCAGTCCTATCATTTTCATGCACATCACACAGCATAATTGCCAATATGACGTCCTTATTCTGGAGGCACTGTTAGTCACATGGAGTTCCCACTATGAAAGCAGACCAGGCATATGGATTCTTCTTTGGCTGTGAATCAGTTGAAGCTGGCTGTGCTGTAGGGAGGCATGGTAACAGTGCACACAATCAATCTCCCTTCCTTGAAGAAGTCACAGTGCCCAGTGAGTGACAAGCTAACAGGCTACTAGGATGGAGAAGCAGCTGAGAGACAGGTTCTCAGGGGCCACTGCAGTTAAGCAATTTCATCAGCAAGCACACAGCAGCTTTAGAGAAGGGCATAAATCAAGGGACACCTGAGTGGTTTCTCTCTCCTGAGCCTCCATTTTCATTCTTGTAGCAGATTGGTGTTCCAGAGAAGGGAAAGGGGGGTGAGTCACACCCCATGCCATTCCCACGTGGCTAACTCTACACCCTGATTTCTAGAGTGACCACATGACCTAGTCCATACAATCTATCTTCTTATACATAAGAAATGATTCAGAATTAAGATCTTGAGTCAGATATAGCCAATGAGTTTTGTTCCAACACTTTATCAGCACCAGCCGTGGGAATTCACTTGCCTTTTCTTTAAGGTGGTTTGACTGGCAGAGGGAAACTTGCTACCAACACCACACACCAAGAAGCTCTCACAATTTACTGGACTGCATTCGGCTTTGTAGAGGATAACATACCCTTTGAGTTTTCAACTATGACAAATCTAATACATTTCCATATTTTTCTGAAGCTATGAATTGAACTTATGGAAAATGCAACCTGAAAATCCTGACTGATTCATAGTGTTTAAGAACACTATTCCACACAGAGGTTTTATTGATATACACGCCTACCTGTGTCTGTCCAGTGACCCAATTCTCAGACTTACTTGAGTTAGAAAACGAGAAATCATCCTTGACTTCTGTCCCATTCATGTCCCCAAATACGTTTGTTCACTGTCAAGGTTTCACCAGCTTCACCTTTTTTTAATGAGTAGAATCGTTTATTGGATACAAATAACTTCACATGTACTTTACCAGTTCCTATGAAACTCTTCTGTGTTGCTAAGAATGTAAAAGTAACTGCTCAAGTCTGTTTCCCAAGTGTCTCAGAGTATAGATATACCTATAGGATGAAGGAGGAGAGAGAAGAAACAGTTGATTGCTACTATACCTTTGTATTTCTTTAAAAGTTTGGCTGAACAAATTTGAATAGTTCCTGAAAGAGAGCTGTGGTGATATTTTAATTGTGCTGAAATGTGATTTTATTTGTATGTTAATAAATAAAGTTTGCCTGGAGATCAGAGGTCATAGAGAGCCAGGAACAGAAGTCAGGCGGTGGTAGCCCATGCCCTTAATCCAAACACATGGCAGGCAGAGTCTCTGTGTGGTCAAGGACACAGCCAATTGTGGTAACACAAGCCTTTAATGCCAGTACTAACCATAGAGACCTGGATGTCTGTATAGACAGGCAGTGACTAGGAAGACATGTGACTGGACTTAGAGTCAGTGAGAAGACAGAACAGGAAAGCAATAAAAGCGCAGGTTAAGCAGGAAGAAGCTCTCTCGTGTGGGAAACTACGGCTTGGTGGTAAGCTAAAGGGTAGTCAGTGGCTCTTCGCTAATTCTCTGATCTCTTCGGCTATTACCCCTGTATTTGGCTCTGTGTTTCTTATTTACTAAGACTGTTTAGAATTTCGTCTAAAGAGATTCATGTTGCATTAACACTAATGTTATTTAACTACTGGGCATGCTAGATGAAATACTAATAATATTTTTATTGTCCTCTTTTTATCAAAAAAATATTTCTTAAATCATAAAATTATCGTGTTAGAATTTACATTTCCATATTTTAATTTTTTTAAATATTTTTTATGTTCATTGGTGTTTTGCCTGCATGTATGTCTGCACAGACTGCCAACTGTCTGTAAGTCCAGTTCTAGGGGATAAGGAATCCTACATACTTTAATTTTTTATTTTGGAGATTAGAATATAATTACCTCATTTACTCCTTCCCTTTTGTCCATTCAAACCCTTGCTTCCCTTACCCCCTCCTTACTGTCCCTCAAATAGCTCATGAACTTTGCTATTCTTCTACTTCAACCAATATACAGGGATATACAAGGTCCCCCTCAAGACTAGCCCAACATGCTCCTGATGAACCATTGAATGGAATTAAGACTGTGACTGCATAAGCCCCATTCTATGATCATCCACACCCTCTTGCTACAGGAATGCTTCAAACTGTGAACACCGCCGCAGTCCTTTGATGAATCAGCCTCCGATTGTTGTCATTTTGGTCCAAATAGTCTAGCACAGTGTGCCGGGCTGCTGGGTCTGGATTGCCTGTGGCTCTCTATCTTTTTTTTTTTTTAACAACTCCCCTTTGCCCCCATTTCTCCTTCATCCTGCCTATCACATACATTTCACTTCTCTGGGCTAAACTGCTTGCAGTTTCTCAAACAAAATAGACACAATGACTTCTTCCTGTTTGGTAGGATGAGCAAACCAACAGCATCCTCAACAACTTGTCCCGTGCTGTACTTGCTCTGTCCAACCTCCTCATAGACTCACAGGTTACCAGACGCTGGGATTCTGTTTCTCCATTTGGGCTCAGCTACCACCCAGCCAAGTCTTTTAACACCATTTCAAAATTTCAGGGTGGATAAAAACACAAATGAGGAAAGCAGGCATGAAAATACAAGAATGGCTGGCCGTGGTGGCACAGAGCTGTAATATCAGTACTTGGGACACAGAAGCAGGAGGAAGGCCACAAGTGTGGAATGAGATTGGTCTACATAGAGAATATCCAGCCAGCTACATCTACATAGCGAAAGTCAGATTTAAAACAAAATAAAAGTTAAGAACACTAAATTCTCTGATATTTCCTCTAGTATACTATGTATATGAAATATCCATATTTGTGTTCTTTGTTTCTTAGATAACAACTTTACCTTCCATTCAGAAATAACCCGAACCCACACACAGCATATGAGCACGACACTGGGCATCAGGCAACACAGATCAGTTACAAATGCAATTGTGAGGGTACTGGAAGTGGGTCTTAGACCTGACCTAGCACCTTGCCTTAGAGGCTGTTAGCTTACTGTGCCAAGAGGAACCTGGGTAGGGGCTGGTTCACTGAATTGAGGGAATCTCCCAAGACAACTAGAGGTCCAAGGATAGAGTCCTGGATGAGAGAAAGCTTCCCAGAGAAGGTGTCCCAGAGATTCACAGCATTCCCTCAAGTATTCAGCTGGAATCTCATCACCACAAAAAGGCAAAATGGCTTTGAAAAGAAGTAAGTCATAGAACTAACTCTTTCTTGTTTCAATCTTATGATACAGCTGTGGTAAGCCAGACTGTATGGTATTAGCATATAGATAAACAAATACAACAATGAAACAAAGTAGAATTTAAGAACAGTGCCACACACTAATGGGCAACTTTGTGACAAATGAAGCTAAAAGAACTGGGTAGCTACACCATATATAACCAGCTCAAAATAATTGTAGCACCTAAAGCTATAAACTTTAGATAAAAACTATAAACATCATTAGAACACAAGAGATAGTTGTAGTGAATTTGGATTAAGAAGAAAGTTTTAGCTACATGAAAAAGAAACATAAAATTGATGAATAGGACTTCAATAAAGTTAAAATGTTTGTTCTTCAAAAGGCACAGTTAAAAAGCAGGGTATAATGGTACACATTTATAATTCCAACATGAAAGAGATTGAGTCATGAGGATTGGAAGTTTGAGGACAGCCTTGGCAAGATAGTGAGTCTCAGGCCAACCTGAGCTAAAATTTAAGACCCTGTCTCAAAACAAAATGAAAGTGAAAACATAAAATTAGGAGAATGGCAAGATGGTGACTCAATATGCAAAGCCCTTATCTTACACATATGAGACCTGAGTGCAAATTCCTACAACCTTTGCAAAGTGCTTGCCTTACAAGTGTGAGGACCTGAGTGTGAACTCCTAGGACCCGTGCAAAGTGCTTGCCTTACAATTGTGAGGACCTGAGTGTGAACTCCTAGGGCCTATGTGAAGCTGGTGCAGCACCATGCATCTGTAATCCCAATGTTTGGAGATGAGTGGCAGAGAAGAGAATCTCCTGGGAATCTACGGGTCAACCAGCCCAACAAACGCCCCACATCAGCAAACAGCACAGAGACACTGCCTCAAACAAGTTGGAAAGCAATGGTCAACAGGTGAGGTTGACCCTCTGATCTCTACATATGAGCTCTGGCATGCATGTACCCACCCATATGCAACCATTCACTCACATACATCCTACACACACACACACACACACACACACACACACACACACACACACAATGAAAAGTAAGCCTACACATTGGAAGGAAATATTTTCAAAGTTTTTCTTTGATTGGAGACACAATGGATAAGAAGCGGTTAGAACTGAACAACAAGTGAACACTTCAGAAAATGAACAGATTTCAATACATACCAGTGGCAGATGAACGAGAGGAAAGGGTACTCCATGTGATCAATAATAAGGGAAAGTTGTCTAGAACTCACGCTTAGGCCCTAGATAAGTCTTTACCTCCATGACCAAAGCCCTGCCAGAAGCAGAGTGAGGAAGGGGACTTGTCTGTGACTCCTAGTTTCACAAGGGACAGTGCATTCTGGTGTGAAAGGTCTGATATGATACAGCAGCCCATGTCACGGTTGGGCCAGGAAGCAGAGTGTGGACATCAGAGCCCGGCTGGCTTTCTCCTTTTTCCAAATTCCACAGGATGGAGCCACTCACATCCAGGGTGGCTCTTGCTTTTCTGGAAACACCTTCACCAATACACACAAAGCTGTAATTTCCTGATGCTCATAATGACTATGAAGATCAACCATCAAGTATCCCAGTATCTGTGTCCGAGAAACTTGAATGAAAAGCATCCCCTACTCCAACAGTTAGGAATTAGAGGAACCAGAACACTCATATATTGTTGGTGACAACGGGAAATGCTACAATCACTTTGGGGAACAGTTTGGCAGTTTCTTAAAACTTAGACATCAATTTATTTTACAACCCAGTCATCCCACCCCCAGCTATTCACCTTGGAGGGAATGAAAGCATATATCCAACCAAACATCAGCAAATAAGGACTCATGGCAGCTTTATTTGTATTAGCCCACACTGAAAAAGCACCATTTCCATCAAGAGGTAAATAAGGTCTTATATCTGCACGATGGAAACACAGCAATAAAAAGGATGTCCTGTAATATCTCAACATGGAAAAGCCTGAAAGTAGCTCAAGCAAGGAAGGCCAGGAAAAGAAGCACCTAATGTTTAACTGCATCTATATAGAAATTTAAAATTCTAGAAAATACAAATGAATCTGCAATAGTAGAAAGTAGATCAGTGGCTATCTAGGGATTGGGGAGAACAGGAGGAGAGAACTACAGAGGGCAGGAGGAAATCTTAGCCATTTTCATGGCGTTGAGGCATATAAGAACTTAGCAGCTTTTATAGATTTAATATGAGCCACTGGAAGACTGTCTTGCTTTGCTTTCTATCACTGGGATGCCAAAGCTATCTTGGTAGAGGAAAGGGTGTATTTGACTTAAAGGTTACAGTCCATCAAGGCAGGAACCCCGAGTCAGGTACCAAAGCAAAAGCCATGGAGAAATACTACTTACTGACTTGCTCCCCATGGCTTGTTCTGCCTGCTTTCTTTTACAACCCAGGACCACCTGCCCAGACACTACCCATAGTGGTCTAGACCCTTGCCCATCAATCACCAACTAAAGAGTTGCCCCCTCTGATATGCCATGTTTGGTTGATATCCATGGAAAGCTTGCCCTTTTATGGAGAGAAATGGAGGAAGAGTGGATGGGGAGGTAGAGGGGAGGTGTCTTGGTGGTACTAGGGGGAGATGAGATTGGGGAAACTGAGGTTAGGGTGTAAAATAATAGTAATAATAATAATAATAATAATAATAATAATAATAATAATAAAGAGAAGAAAAGAAAATGCCCTCTCTGGTATACCCAAAGGCCAATCTGATGGAGGCGATTCTTCAGTTGGGATTCCCTCTTCCCAAATGACTCTAGTTTGAGTCAAGTTGACAAAAACTATCCAGCAAAATATGTGAGTGATATGTGAACAAAGTTATTTCAAATATAAGAATAATTATCATCCTTCACATCCCCTTTGCAAGATAAGTTTGTAACTGCTCCCATGAAGAGGTTCAAGTCTGTTTCTCTTTCTGTGAGATACAGGTAGTTGTAGCATGAATCTTAAAATTCTTATTAATAAAATCAAACCTGGACCAGGTATTGGGGTGAACTGGAAGATCAGAGAACCAGAACAAGCCACAGCTAACCTCACCTGGCCAACTTCTCAGCTGGTCTTGTTTCCTCAGACTGGAAGCCTCTGTGTCCTCATCCCAATGGCTCTCAGCTGAATTGTGCTCAAAAGCCTGAATGCTTAACCAGCCAAATGCTTCTAGTTTCTGGTCCTCACGCCTTATATACCTTTCTGCTTTCTACCACCACTTCCTGGGATTAAAGGCTCACTTTCTGGGATTAAAGGCGTGTGTCACCATGCCTGGCCATTTCCAATATGGCCTTGAACTCACAGAGATCTCACAGAGATCCAGAGGGATTTCCACCTCTGGAGTGCTAGGATCAAAGGTGTGAGTGCCACCATTTTCCAGCCTTTGTATCTAGTGGCTGTTCTGTCTCTGACCCCAGATAAGTTTATTAGGGTGCACAATATTTTGGGGAACACAATACCACCACAGGTAGTAGGTACCTTTAATGGACCAGAAAGCAGCATTCATCATATACCAAATGTTGGAGCCTTGGTTCTTAATCCTCCCATCCTCCATAGCTTTGAAGACCTAATTTATGTTGTTTGAGCCACACAATCTATGTTATATTATTATGAATGGCAGGATAAACTGAAATACATATTAATTCAATAAAAAGCATTCTTTATTGGAGAGGAAAGTGCTAACTCCAATGAATAAAGACAAAACTGAAGAATCATTAAAGAAAGATGCCCATGAAAAAAGCAGTGAGCAGAGGTATATGGAGTAAAATCACGCTCCCAATTGTTGAGAGTCAAATACGCATGGCATAAAGAAAGAAAAGAAGCCACAGGTCTTGGCTAGGGAAAGGAATCAGGTTTGCTCATTACATGTGCTGTGAGTTTGCTCTATATATTGTTTAAAGATTTTAAAACATGGCTTCCTAGTGTTCCTTCCACATCAGCAACATTGAGCCAAGAGACAGGCTGGCATCTCACCAAAGCTGATCTGTGAGGGCTCTTCCCTGAACCACACACAAAGAAAGACTTCATAAAGAACTCCAGAGAGTATGCTCCCAAGACAGGCTCATGCCCTTCCATGAAATCACAAAACTCATGTGTGTGTGTATACAAGGTCAAGAAACAAAAGCATGAGATGTTCTTTGTTCTATATTTCTCTAGATTAGGAGAATATTCATAAGATTGCACTCAAGAGAACTTTTATTAGGGGCTAGCAAGATGACTCAGCACATAAAGACACTTTCTACCAAGCCTGATGACCTGCACTGGATCCCCAGGACCCATGGTAGAAGGAGAGAACCAAATTCTGTAAGTTGTTCTCTGATCTCCATATACACAACATAGCAGGCACGTGCACACACATACATACACACACACACACACACACACACACACACACACACACAAAGAAAGAATGAGAATTAGTAAAAGATTAAAGAAATAGTCCTATTACCGTATCAGTAATATCAAATTTAGAGGGACGAAAGTGAAGAAGGAAGTGGTGTAATTATAACTCCCAAAAATAAAAGAAATAATTTTAAAAAGAACATTTAAAAATCCCCACTTTCCAGTATCCCAAATGTCATCCTGGTTGTTCATCCACTATAGAAGCAGACAGCCCATCACCTCCAGGCATCCTGTCCACAGAGCTCGGTCTTGGACTGACCTATTTCTGGCTGCCTTCTTAAGACAAAATGTATCATCACTTCTCCTCTGATACCAGACATAACTAATGGCTAGTATTTACCCACTCATCAGCCTGGGGCTTAAGAAACAGTGGAGAGTAGGTGATCAATACAATGTGGTATTTTAGTAGAAAAAGAAAAAAGAAAATGTTTAGCTTAAAAACCCTCCTAATGAATGTCTGCCTTTCAATTGGGAGTTTTCAGTTACTACATTTTAAAGAAAACCTATTGATTCACCTTGGAAGAATGAGAAAGAGCAAAGATTGAGAGTCTTTCCTAGCCTTAGCTATGCATGTCCTTCAGGCAGGCATCCTGGAGGAATGCCTCAACACAAGGAACACTGCCTTGCTATCAGGGTGCTTTCCAAGTCCCCTGGTAAGAAACAGGCCCTGGTAGGACATGACCACCAAGACCCAGGTAATGGCCTTCCTCCCCTAGAATCCCTAAATAAGCTGGCATATTAGGGTTTTCTTCAAGAAGCTCCCCACAAAATTAAGTCACCCCTCTCCACATTACACCATCCCCAGTATACCCAAAAATCCTTTGCCTCGACAAGACTTCTTTTGAAAAATGGGTCTTTTAAAAAGAAATTGCCTTATTCCTTTATTTTTAGTTTTTCTTTCTTCTTTTGCTATTATTTTTTTCTCTGCCATGCCTTTTATCATTAAAAGTGTAGTACCATTTAAATAAAGATGAAGAGTGACATTTTTTAAGAATATGAGTGCTGTGTGGGGACAGGACTGTTAATTTTTAAAAGGTTATTGGTTTAAAGGACACCTTTTAGCAGAGGATGCTAAATGGTGGGAGCTTGGCATGCTGCCAGACTCCTCACCAGCATTTTCCTTTAGTTTCGAGAACTCAAAGAAAACCTTGGCTTTTCTTTTCTTGAGACAGTTCTCACATAGCCCAGGCTGGCCTTGAACTCACTATGTACCAAAAATGACCTTGAACTTTTGTTCTTCCTGCATGCATTTCCCAAGTACTGAGATTATAGCTTTGCCCATCTATGCCAGGTTTATGCAATGCTCAAGACTGAACCCAGGGCTTCATCATGCTAGGTGAGCACTCTACCAACTGAGGCATATCCCAAACCCTGTTTTATTCATTTCTTAAGGTCACACTTTCATCAGGGGCGTTTTTTAACTTCTTGCACCCCCTAACAAATCAATCCCAGTAGCTGTGATGGAAGAGATGAGACCAGTGAACTCATGATTCACTAGACACTCTGACCCTGAGGCATCTGGAAGGCCTTTCTATTAAACTTGTATTAGACCATTAAAATAGAAAAAAAAAAGCTCATAAATCAGAATCAAAAATATGCCACCTTAGTCCATTTCACCAGCAATATGAATTAAGCACTTTCTGATAGGCATTGGTCTCTAACCCATAGCCAACTCACAAGACATTGCATAAAGAAGACTGGAATATACAAGACAGGAGTGCATAAGATTGGATAGCAAGATGGTCATGAGTCTTAGCCTTACTTAAAAACTAACTTCACTCTATGTATAGCTACACACACACACACACACACACACACACACACACACACACACACTGCATCATCATTAGTGTACACACTTCTTGGGGTAAATATATGTGCAGGGGCTAGTCTACTACAAAGCCAATAAAATTCAAAAAGGCTCAGAAGAAAAGAAGAATTAGCCATTCTTCTCCCCAAAGCCACAGATGCCCACATTCTTTTTTTTTTTTTTTTTTTTTTTTTTGGTTTTTCGAGACAGGGTTTCTCTGTGTAGCTTTTGCGCCTTTCCTGGAACTCACTTGGTAGACCAGGCTGGCCTCGAACTCACAGAGATCCGCCTGGCTCTGCCTCCCGAGTGCTGGGATTAAAGGCGTGCGCCACCACCGCCCGGCCAGATGCCCACATTCTAAGAGGAGATTGTGTTTGGAAACCCATTCTGACTATAATCCACTGCACCTCTCTTTGCCACTCACAGGAACCGCCACCCTCATCACAAAGACTGCCTCTGACAAAGCTGGACTCCTTCATCTCCTCTCTCTTCCATTTAGCCCTTTGACTCTGCATGAGAAGGCAATATAAAGTCCAGGTACAGTAACCACCCTAGAGAAAATAATTGCTGTCTCGGGGACATATCAAATTAAAGTTAGTGTGGCAAGTTGAAGCTCTCTATCCAATCATTATGAGACTCCATCTGGATTTCCCATTGTCAAAGAAGTAAAAAGCTCTGGATTTCCTGGAAAGAGCCCTGTGGGGAGCAAAGAAACCACTGAGTTGAGTGAATGTGTTGTTGACATGGGCACAGCCATGTCAAGGATCATAGCCTCAAACCCATGGAAAAATGGGAAAGCCTCCAATCCTCCGAGGTAAGCCCAAGAGGGATGGCAAAGCCATCTGCTGGCCCATGTATGGATGTTTACAGTATATGCAGAAAATGTCCACCATAGCGTTCTTCCCTAGGATATTTATGGCCTAAAAATTGTTCCCCTATCAAGACTGCTCCTACCAAGACTAACTAAACCTGTCCCATTGATCCAGCTGTGTAACCTGGATCAATGCTTATCATAACCCTGCCTCCTTGTTTATCAGTATTGATAAGCTTGTCTTCTTGTTCACATGTATGCAATTACCCCACCTCCTTACCCAACTCTATGTAATAAAGTTTCTCCATTAGAGAGCTCAGTCCACCTGATCCCAGCTTTTCTGTGTGTCCATCTGTCTGTTCTCATTCCCTAGCCACCTCAGTCAGGTCAAGTCCCCAGGGCCACGTCAAGGACTCAGCAAAGCCAGACATACGAGAGGACAACATCCTCTCCTTTTACTAACCATTATTCAAGGATAACAGAATAATACATGTTCAAAGTCACAGCAACAATTAGAGCTTAATCACTGGGACTGATAATGAATGCCATATTAATCACTTCCCTCTTTCTCCATGTTAAATGTGACTTACCTGCCACATGGGGAAGGTTAATCATTCCTGTCCTATTGGGGACCATGACATCTTCTCAGGACACCAGCCACTTTCTGCAGATGTGTGTCACTGTGAACACATGACTTGCAAATCAGTGTACCTTTTGCACAGCCAGAAGTCTTTTCAAAGCTTGAGGCCAGTGTGATGAACATCCCACAGTGTCAGGATTTCAGAGACCACACTTTTTGAAGGCTCACAGGCTCAGTCCCATGTGTTGGTTTTAAAGCTCTAGTGCCTACATGATTTTTGACTTGCCCATGCTGATTTGATGGTACTTCTAATTAAATAATTCAAATCAGACTCAGTGAAAGCTGGGGAATATTCTTTCATGCTTGTCTTACTTAGGGTTTCTACTGCTGTGAAGAGACACCATGACTACAGCAACTCTTTTTTTTTTTTTTTTTTTTTTTTTTTAGTTTTTCAAGACAAGTTTTCTCTGTATAGCTTTGGAGCCTGTTACTCACTCTGCAACCCAAGCTGGCCTTGAATTCACAGAGATCCACCTGCCTCTGCCTCCAGAGTGCTGGGATTAAAGGCGTGGGCCACCACCACCCAGCCACAGCAACTCTTTTTTTTTAAATTTTATTTTATTTTACAATACAATTCAGTTCTACATATCAGTCACGGATTCCCTTGTTCTTCCCCCTTCCCCCCAGCCCACCGCCCATTCCCACCTCCTCCAGGGCAAAGCCTCCCCTGAGGACTGAGATCAACCTGGTAGACTCAGTCCAGGTAGGTCCAGTCCCCTCCTCCCAGGCCGAGCCAAGCGACCCTGCATAAGCCCCAGGTTTCAAACAGCCAACTCATGCAATGAGCACAGGACCCAGTCCCACTGCCTGGATGCCTCCCAAACAGATCAAGCCAATCAACTGTCTCACCCATTCAGAGGGCCTGATCCAGTTGGGGGCCCCTCAGCCATTGGTTCATAGTTCATGTGTTTCCATTCATTTGGCTATTTGTCCCTGTGCTTTATCCAACCTTGGTCTCAACAATTCTCGCTCATATAAACCCTCCTCTCTCTTGCTAATTGGACTCCCGGAGCTCCACCCAGGGCCTAGCTGTGGATCTCTGCATTCAGATCCCTCAGTCATTGGATGGGGTTTCTAGAATGACAATTAGGGTGTTTGGCCATCCCATCACCAGAATAGGTCAGTTCGGGCTGTCTCTTGACCATTGCCAGCAGTCTATTGTGGGGGTATCTTTGTGGATTTCTGTGGGCCTCTCTAGCACTTTGCTTCTTCCTATTCTCATGTGGTCTTCATTTACCATGGTCTCCTATTCCTTGTTCTCCCTCTCTGTTCTTGATCCAGCTGGGATCTCCTGTTCCCCCAAGCTCTCTTTCCCTGGACCCTCGCCCTTCATTACCCCTACTCATGTCCAGGCTGTTCATGTAGATCTCTTCCATTTCTCATTCTCTTCCATCATTGGGAGATCCCCGTGTCTTTCTTGGGGTCCTGTTTTCCAGGTAGCCTCCCTGGTGATGTGAGTAGCAGTCCAGTCATCCTTGTTCCACATCTAGTATCCTCCTATGAGTGAGTACATACCATGTTTGTCTTTCTGAGTCTGGGTTACCTCACTCAGGATGATTTTTTCTAGATCCATCCATTTGCCTGCAAACCTCATGATGTCATTGTTTTTTTCTGCTGAGTAGAATTCCATTGTGTATATGTACCACATTTTGTTTATCCATTCTTCAGTTGAAGGGCATCTAGGTTGTTTCCAAGTTCTGGCTATTACAAACAATCCTGATATGAACATAGCTGAGCAAGTGCCCTTGTGTTATGATTGAGCATTCCTTGGGTATATGCTAAGGATCTTGGGGGAGATTGATTCCCAATTTTCTAAGAAAGCACCATATTGATTTCCAAAGTGGTTGTACAAGCTTGCGTTCCCACCAGCAGTGGAAGAGAGTTCCCCTAGCTCCACATCCTCTCCAGCATAAGGAAAATATTTAACCGGGGCTTGCTTACAGTTTGGAGGTTTAGTCCGTTGTCATCATGGTGGGAAGCAAGGCACCATGCAGGCAGACATGGTGTTAGAGAAGGAACTAAAAATTCTTACATCTTGACTCATAGGCAAGAGGGAGTGGTCTGTTTCACTGGGTGTGGCTTGAGCATGTATGAGACTGCAAAGCCTGCCTTTATAGTGACACACTTCCTCCAACAAGGCCACACCTACTCCAGCAAAGCCTTGCCTCCTAATAGTGCCACTCCCTCTGGGGGCTATTTTCTTTCAAACTGCCACAGTGCTCTTACCCTGAGGGCATTTGAGGTCCACATTAGCCAGAGGAAGCAAGTAGGAACAGATCAAGAAGAGCTGCAATGACTTGAGCAATGACCCTGAGCAGTTGAGCAATTTATATCCTTCTCTGCACTCCAGTCTTTTCTCGCTTAGCTTCTACTAAGCCCAGTAACATTGAAACACTTTTCTCTGTTTATTGGCCTGGAAATTTACAAGAAAAGGGGAAAAATACAATGAAAGACTTTGAACTCAACCATGAGTTGAATAGCAAGCTTCTGACTTTTCTCATCAGAGAAGAAATGCCTTCCTTTGAGACAAACTCAGCAAAAACAGGTTCAAGAGGCTACAATGATGTACTTCTACCACCTGGATATAGCCATTCCTGCAGCAGGTATGTTCCTGGACCTTTCATATATATGAGTCAATAAATAGATTTATATTTCTGTGTCTTTGGACCAAGTTTCCTGTTACTTAAATCAAGATGATTTCTGGTTGAGAACAAGCAGGACGGGGAATTCAGTCTTCTGGAGAGTTTTTATTTTAGCCTTTGTCTCAGGATAGATAGCACATAGCTTTAATATACTTCAGGTTGAGAAACTTCATTCTTCAAAGAGGACATTATAGACAGTATTCTGCTGCTGTAACTTGCATTTGCATGAACTAGTCTATAATCCAAGGGACAGAAATCCATGAAGGAATATGAAGCATGTTAAAAAAAAAAGTGGGAGGGCTGGAGAGATGGCTCAGCTGTGGTTGATATATTGTGCGCCCCAATAAACTTGTCTGGGGGTCAGAGAACAGAACAACCACTATATTAAACATAGAGGTTAGGCAGTGGTAGCACTCACCTTTAATCCTAGCATTCTGGAGGCAGAGATCCATCCGGATCTCTGTGAGTTCAAGGCCACACTGGAAATAGCCAGGCATGATGACACACACCTTTAATCTCAGCACTTGAGATCTCATGTCTTGCTTGGGAAAGACACATACCTTTAATCCCAGGAAGTGATGGCAGGAAGCAGAAAGGTATATAAGGCATGAGGACCATGAACTAGGGGCTTTTAAGCTCTTAGGCTTTTGGCAGCACTTCAGCTGAGATTCATTCCGGTGAGGACTCAGAGGCTTTCAGTCTGAAGATTTGTGGAAACAGGATCCGATGAGGAGTTGTCTAGGTGAAGTTAGCTATGGCTTGTTCTGCTTCTCTGATTTTTCAGAATTCACCCCAATACTTGGCTACTGAGTTTTTTAATTAGTAAGACTATTTAAGATTCGTGCTACACTCAGAAGCTAATAATGCCATACTTCTCTTGCAGAGGATGAAAGTTGGGTAACCAGCACCACAACCAATTGTTACTCCAGCTCCAGGGCATCTGACTCCTCCTTCAGGCTTCCATGGGTACCTACACTCATGTTCACATAATCCCACATAGACACCCACATATCCATATTTTTTAATTTAATTTTTAAAAAGAAGAGCAAGAGACAATTGTAGCCATGGACTGGTGAATGTTGAGTTCCATCTCAGAGGGTCCCTCCACACACAGATCCAGCCAAGGTCACTGAGATCACACCCTGAAAGCCAGGTGGCTGCGCATAGCAGCCAGGAGCAGATGGTAGCAGAGAACAAGAGCCCCTTACACCTGTGAGCTTCCCAAGAGTTAACCTGGGATGCCAAAATGAACTTCCTGGTGCAGGGCACAAAAACAGGCTTCAGTCAGCACCAGGCTCAGCCATGGCAAAGCCCATGTCAACAATTTGCTCTATTTTTTATTGCTCACTAGTGGTCCATTGTAGGGATATGAGATGTATTACCTTACGTCCCGGTTTCCTCATTTGTAACATAAGGGAAAGAAAAATAGACAGACGTGGAAAGGTATTCAAATGATCAATACACTAAAAGTTGTAGTATAACAACTGGCAATCAAAGAACCTCACCCTGTGATCTTATCAAGTGACAAAACAAAACAATAGATGTCCAGGTCCAGGGAGTGAGAGCAGGCTAGAGCCAGGCTTGATTCAAAGAGACTGAGTCAAGAAATGTGTCCTAAGGGATGGGGAGACAGCACAGTTGGTAAAGTTCTTGTTGCACATGTGTGAAGTGTGGATCCCTAGCATCCACCTAAGAGGCTGGCCACTACGATACTCTTCTGTAATCCAAGGGCTGGGCATGTGAAGAAAGAAGAACCCTGGGCCTCACTGGGTGGCCAATCTGGGAAAATCAGTGAGCACCAGGTCCAATGAGTGACTCTGACTCAAAAATAAGGTGAGGAGTAATTGATGAAAATATGTGACATGAACCACTGACTTCTGGAATCCACACACACACACACACACACACACACACACACACACGTACATACACACATGCACGCACACACCCAGCATGAACACCCAGTACGAGGGTGGACACACATCACAAGAAGCTACAGTTAATCTAAAGAAAACATTGCTATTTCCAACTTCTTCAAGTCTGTCTTTACAAACATCATCTTCCTCCCACTCTCCATTCAGCAAAGGAAGGGAAGGTGTATTTGTCTGCACTGCACTGCTAAGGAAAGGAAAGAGAACAAAGGCTAAGCGCCCATCTCGAACCTCTGGGCTGGCTGTGGGGGAGTACTCTGGCACAGGCAGCCCAGGAGATGTGGCATCTCCCAAACAGCACTTCCCTGACTGTCACAAGAGCCTATTGCTCCTCAGTGTGCACAAGAAAAGACAGCAGAATTGGGTCTGTAACGCACAGGTTTACTGTTCTAAGAAATGGAATGATAATAATTTAAAAGAAAGCTTTGTAAGTGGGAATAAGAGCGTGAAATTGAGGATAGGAACAAAATACAAGTGAATTAGGAAATGCCACTGAGATCTTGATAGGTATTCAATAGCTGCTGGGCCTTCCCAAGGTGCAGCCCTGTGCCAGCTAGCTAACAAAGGAAGGAAGGAAGCTCTGTGCTGTCAAGAATCCTACGGCTTGGCTGGTGGATGCAGCTTTCTCTCCCCATCTTACAGTTGACTCTAAAGTGCATGATTCAACACTCATGAATGAATTCCTTCATCATCCCTGCTAGTGAGACACAGCAACAAAATAAAGAAATATGCCCAAAGAAATGGACTCTAGGTTCCAAGGAAGTTTTCCACTGTAGGGACCTGAGGAGACCCCCAGAAACCTAGAGTCAGGAAATGCCAGAACCTTCAGAGGAAGAAAGAGTCAGATTATAAAACGGCATCCCTTTTATAATGCTTAGTAAAGGTTTCTGGATATAGCAAGTCTCCAACCAGAACTTGTTAGAACTGCGTGAAGAAACCATTAGAAATCACTAAGTCAGCCTGTCCTTTAATAGCCAGAGGGAAGAAGAACAGACACATGTGTGTGCACACGCGCACACACGTACACAAGCAAGCAAGCACACATGCAAGCACGCACACATGCACACATATTAGATCCTATACAAATTAAAGAAAAAATCAGCATTTCAAGGTCTACACATTCTTTGTATTCCTAAGGATAGAGTCTCAACAGATTGCCTTGTGTTTAGGGCAATTAAATATCCTGGTGAAGTTCTTTTTGACTCACAAGGGCAGCCCAAGAGCCTCCGATGAGATTAACACCAGAAATTAAACTGTTCCTCATGATGAAGTAGCAGGAATCTTGAGGATTCTCATGAAAGGTAAGAGACCTGAAGACTCAAGTTTTTTGTTTTGTTTTGTTTTGTAATGAAAACAAGGGAAGTCAATTCTCTGCTTTTCAGCCCAGGATGAGGTTCCCCTTGGGGTTATTTGGCAAGATCTAGAGAAATGTCTGTCTGCAGCAGCTAGAGAAGGCATGCCCACAGCATCTGGCTGGCAGAACAGGCATTCTGTCAATCATTCTTCAGTTCATGGGACTGTCCCACATCAAAACGATCACGCTTCCTGAAAGGCCAGGAGTGCAAAGATGTGGAAACCCATCTCCAGCAGAACAGAAAGACCTGATTGATATCTGGGAGTCAGAGGTTAAATCAAAAAGTTCCTGGTGAGCAAGAACGGACCCAGAAATAGTGATGATGCTTCCTTGTGGATTTTAACTCATTTTATGTGCTTAGAAATCGCAAGCTCTTTGTGACCACTTCCCCCAAGTGAATGTCTTTTATACAACAGCCTTGTGCTGTGGTATTTTAGAGAATGGAGGAAGTGGAGAGAGGAGCTGCCTCCATGGAGGGAGCAGAGGCAGGATAACAATATGTAATTGCTGGCATAGTATTAGGATAAGAATAGAGATCAGGCACAAAGAAGGCTGATGGAACCCTTGCATCTCTCTTGGTGTGTGGCAGGGAGGCCTGGGGAACAGTGGTACAGGCGAGGATGCCATAAAGTAACAAACTCATTAGCCACATGGTGATTAAATAGAAAGTAGAATTGGGGTCCTACCCAAGGGGATCTGGGTGCAATCTGTGATTCCTGGGTGTACTGTAGCCACCACTTCTCTGTGTATTACAGGACCTAGCACATGTATGTGCTGGTACTGCACACTCCCACCTACAGGCTAGGCTAGATAGCAGTATAGCATGTACTTGTGTCCTTCTCTATTTTTGTTGCTGTTTTTCTTCTAGTCACTTTTACATGCTTAATAAAAACAAAACGAAAATCAACCAAAGACAGAAGAGAACAGAGTACTCTCTTTCCCACCCTGGAAACCTCCACACCTAGGCATTCAAGGATTTATGAGTGCAGGATGGGGGCTTGATATTCCTAAGCATTATAGTAAGACAGTGTTGCACACATAACATGTTTCTCATCCCACTGATGAGAGCTTGGAAATTCAACGTCCTAGGGCTACAAAGAGCATAAATGTTTGAGCCGTGTTTAGAATCCTAGGTTCTTAAGTCTAGCATCATGAATAAACACTACAGCAAATGAAGGCGAAATGGGTAGCAAGAACATAAGTGTATGTTTGACATTATCCATTTAAAAATGTGAATTAAAGCAGCACAGACGTTTTTATCAAATAGTGGACGTTAACCTGGGTTAAGGGGGGTGCATTGAAACACACTTCAGAAATATTTGTTTAGCAATAAACATACAGAGTACGAGTAATGCCCCTGCCTTTGACCCAGTAGTTCCAATTCCAGGAACACCTATAAATAACAAGTGAGGGAGAGATGTTTACTGTTAGGTTATTTGTAATAACAAACAAAATAATGAAGGTTCGCTATTACGGAAACTAACATTAATTTTAGCATATGTGTAATATAGAATTTTATGAAATTAGTGAGTATTCTTCTACCACAACATTAATAATATGAGAAAATGCTTAAATACCCAAAGAGGAGGAGCTTATATAATGGCCTCCTCATAAGATGCTTGTGAAGAGCTCGGTTATTTTTTTAATTACATGACAACATGTCCAAATATAACATGAGACTGGGCATGGCAGGATACACCTGTAATCTCAGAGTTTGGAAGGCAGAGACAAGAGGATCAGAAGTTCAAGATCATCCTAGGTTATACAGCAAGTTTTAGTCCGGCCTTGTATACATGATACTGTACCTCAAAAATTATTATGGGATTTTTTTATATAAATAGCTTTTCTATCCTTTAGTTTTTATAAAAATGCTTTTTATATTTTTATACTTACAAATTTTATTTAAATGCTAAAAATTTTGAATTTATAGTCTTAAACAAAATGAAAATAGAAACTTAGATATTTTAATAAGTAGCCAAAATAAATTTCATCAGATGATTGACTTGGGTGGCAATTAGATAAGAAATGATGCCTTCATCAAAGGGGTATTTTATCTTGTCAACACCACCACATCATGGTAATGGTTCCTAAGCCAGCATCACCTGTGAAGTCCAGAGGGGAGTAGATGCACAGTGTGCCCTCAGACTGGAGTGCTGGATACGTTCTACAGGGATGCAGACGGCTGAGGAAAAAGCACAGATCACTAATGCAATGAGAATAGATGTGGATTAACCATGGCAGAAGCCATACTTGAAGAGTATAAAGAACTCTTGAAGTAGAAGGATGTTGTCCTAGACCTTAAGAATAATAGTTACAACAGTCTCTCATGTTCTTAGTCAAAAAAAGTTACTTCTTGCCGGGCGGTGGTGGCGCACACCTTTAATCCCAGCACTTGGGAGGCAGAGCCAGGCGGATCTCTGTGAGTTCGAGGCCAGCTTGGGCTACCAAGTGAGTTCCAGGAAAGGCACAAAGCTACACAGAGAAACCCTGTCTCAAAAAACAAACAAACAAAAAAAACCAAAAAAAAAAAAAAAAGTTACTTCTTGACACTTATGTCATGAACTGGTCCTGGCAATCTACAGTGCAATAAACCAGTGTGTCCTTGAATATGGCTTGAATAAGAGTCATGGAGGTCCTCAGTCCTTATTTACCCACCACAAAGCCAGGAAGTGACTCTCCACGTCTCCATTCTTGCCTCATAGCAATTAGCTGTCCTGCTGGTCCTCGCCAATCAATGAGAGCTAATCTAAGTTTGCGTTTATTTCTCTTTCCTCCAGGTTCTGATCTTCAGCTCTCTCACCAGAATGGCACACAGCCCTCCTGAGAGCAAGCTGGACCTACCTCAGTTCCTTCTACTATGGTTTCCCTGCCACAGTGGGCTGTGTCCCCCTCAAACTGTGAGTCCCAATAAAGCCTCTCTTAAGTTGCCTCTGGTCAGATACTGATCACAAGAAAAGTAACTGACATGCCTAGTTTCCTAGCATCCCTCTCTGCTACCCTTCGAGATCCCTGCCCGCCCTGTAGTTAGAGCACTCCCTGCTACACATCACCTCCTCTTCACCTCTGCCTGTTATTTGACAGCCATGGGAGATGTAGTCCCTTGTAATCGCCCCATTCTCTTCTTCGGTCCCTCTCCCCTTCTTCTCTCCTTCCTGTCTCCCCCTCTTCTCCCTTTCTCTCCCTCTTCCTCTGCCTCTCTTTTCCTTTCCTATTTGTCTTTCCTCTGCTTCTACCCAACTACACAGCTATATTTGCCTCTTGTGTTTTATCTAATCCCACACTTTTCTACTCCAGGGTCTTTTCCCTCGTGATTCCCTCTACCTGAAGCTGTTATGAATGGGAAATTGAGAAATTATTCCTGTACCTCAGGCCACCATTTGCTCAGATGCCAAACAGAGTCTCCCCCAAAGATCACTGTAAAATGCCAAGCGCACCCCTTCCCTCCTCTCCATCGCTCTCTGCTCACTCTTTGCTTCATCACACTCATCACTACCTGGCATGTCCGTGTTCATTGTCTCCCAGCACTGATGGTGTCAACTCCACATGACTAGTGACTTTGTCATTCATGATGCTGTTCCTCTATTGCCGAAATACCCCCTGGCATAGGACAAATATGGCTTTCAAGAATATCTGACTAATAAAATAGCATTGCTAAATAAAATAAAAAATGAAAAACAGTCAGATATATTTACCTGTGGGAGCCCATTTTCAGGTTCGTCGTGGCTTTACCCAGCAGGTCTGCATAGAGAGGATGATTAGGACCACGGGCCTGAGTGCAGGTGTCTGAGATGGTCTGCACTTGGCTGTGCTGAGGGAGGAGGTCTTTTGCTCCACCTCTTGGCATCTCTACCCTGGGGCAGAGACAGTCAGGTCCCACTGGAAAAGGTTCCAGGCCCTCTGGAGGCTATCCTTTATTTTCTATCTGTTTATCTCCACAATCTAAATCCTTCTATCTAATATTTCCTGCTGCTCGCACTCAAGAAAACTCTGGGGAGCTGTGGGGTTGGTGGGTAAAGGCCCCACATTTACCAAGTGTTTTCTTTGTATCAATGTTGCTATGACTTCTAGTCAATACAATTACCAGTCAAGGTTGGATGATGACCTCTCTTTATAGATGATAATATTGGATTGGAAAGCTTCACTAAACTATCTCCAGTACTAATAGGGATTATTAAAACTGACTTAGACCCTTTATCATTTTGTGATGACATACCAAGCCACTCTATCAATCCTTATATTTGTTGTGATGCAACTGCCAGCCAAGAAATGCAGAGACCAGTCCTAGAGCACTGCTTCCCTTTGGCACATTTAAAACTGGGAAGAATTTGAGAGAGAACATGTTAGCAGTGGCATTTGGAAGTTCCCTAGAAGAATGAGTAGTGTTTGCATTTAGACAAGCTGGGGAAGAAAGGCTCTGGAGTCCTACGGGGAGCTTACTCAAGCCACAAGCTTGCTTGGCCATTATACCTCATTCTATTTGATTCCATGTACATCCTGCCTCCAGGACCTATTCCCACTGGAACCACTGCTCTGAGTCACAGAAATTATTGAGCTTGAGATCGAATGCATGATTCATTTCTTTTCCCAAAACCAGTCTTCAATATTCAAGGCAAAAATAGCAGGCACAGAATGCGGTCACCACTTCTGCATGTGTGCAATGAGTTATTACATACATCTAGATATATTTTTCAACTGGAAAATATTCACCAAACAAAACCATAACCAAGTATGGTGGTGCATACCTCCAGTCCCAGCACTTGGAAGGTCAAGGCAGTACTGTGAGTTTAAGGGCAGCTGAGCCTTTATAACAAGAAGGAGCTTATCCCCCAAACAGAGAAACATGATCGTGGTGGCAAGAGTTTCCACCTAAAACCTGAGCAAAGATTCTAAAACGGAGCTAAAAACAGTTCCTAATTGTCTCTCTCAAATGAGCGGCAGCTGCCGGTTTGAGCTGCTGGTTTGAGCTACTGGTGGGTTATTAGCGTGCACGCTCAACCTGCAGTACGGCAGGAATGAGGCCTCTGCAATGGCACATTAAGCTGCATGGTGGATTTAGCCTTTGCTAGTACAAAACAAAAAAAGAGGTTTCTGGGCTACATGCTGCTTGGATAAAAGCATAGACCCAGGATAGCTCCCAGAGCTGGCCGTAGGCATACCACCACCCATGTTGGGAAGCTGAGGTGGGCGGAGCCAGCAGCCACAGCTGCTGCAGTTTAAGGCGATAGCTTCACAATAAGACAGATTCCGATGTAATAGTTTACAATGTGTGTAAAATATACGTAGGCTTGAAAGAGACAAAAAAGGTGATATATAGAGTTATAGAAACAAATACATAGTTTTAAAAAATAAAGTCTTTAAAGAGACAGTAAAGGTAGTATAAAAAATAAGCCACGTAAAAATGGATATTACACAGAGAATCTGGATTCTGTTGTCTTTGGGATTTTTAACTGCAGAAAAACATTTGATTATAAAAGCTGTTGAGTTATGCCAAAATGTATATTTTAAAGGTACCTTGACTTCAAAATTTGGATATAAGGATATGTTGCTTTGGAAAGGAGACTCTGCTTTTGTTCCCACAGAAAGCCAAAGGCTATGGATTTGTTCCAGATTAAGATACATCAGGTTTGACCAGCCAAGACCCCCTGAAAAGTCTCCAATGACACCATGGCCCAGATGATCCAACATCCAGAACCATTCGAAGGCAACTGGCTCAGACAATACAGCCTCATGGACTATTCCATAATCCTAAAATTTTCTTTGTGTCCCCATAAGATACAGCGCCCCCCTCCAGCAGGAAGTAGTAAGAGAAGCTACGCCCAAATTCCCAAATTATATGTAATTTTACTTTGTTAAGGTTAAAACCTTCCTTTTTGAAAAAAGAAAAGAAAAGGGGAAGTGCTGTGGGATGTTCTGTATGGCAAATGTGTTGCTAATTAGTCAATAAATAAAACACTGATTGGCCATTGGCTAGGCAGGAAGTATAGGCGGGACAAGGAGGAGAATAAAGCTGGGAAGTGGAAGGCTGAGTCAGAGAGACACTGCCAGCCGCCACGATGACAAACAGCATGTGAAGATGCCGGTAAGCCATGAGCTACGTGGCAAGGTATAGATTTATAGAAATGGATTAATTTAAGCTGTAAGAACAGTTAGCAAGAAGCCTGTCACAGCCATACAGTTTGTAACCAATATAAGTCTCTGTGTTTACTTGGTCAGGTTTGAGCAGCTGTGGGACTGGTGGGTGTTAGAGATTTATCCTGACTGTGGGCCAGGCAGGAAAACTCTAGCTACACATGATAATTTATTGAGTGCATGATATGTGTGAGGAACTATTTGGACTATGTTGAACACATCAGTTACTCTAATTCTTACCAAAAATATTATGTGAGAGAGAATATGTTCATTTCACCAGAAGGAGACTGAGGTGCAGAGAGACCCAATGCCACTTGGTTATAAACTTCAGGGCATTAATTTGGATCCATTTAACTCCAATACCCTTATTTTAGTGGCTGCAATTTTGCCAGCTAAGACATGAGATTTTTACACATCAACTTCTTCATATTTTCCCAGTTTATATATCCACATATCAATGGAGCTTCCTCCCCCAAGGAAAAGCTTCCCCTTGGTAGAACATTATCCAACATAGTAAGTGTACATAAAGTTACTCTTCCCTCAGGAATGCTAAAAGGATGGGAGCAACCAGATAAAGCACAACTATTTGCTTCCTAAAGTGATTATTTCAGAAGAGATTGCAGTCAGTGTGCCAGTGTATTCCATGTTTTCCTGCTGATTTATCAGCGTCTGGAGAAAACGTTATTCACTTTGCTTTCAAAAAGATTTTCCGCTCTAGTCTAATCTGGCTATTTCTGAGTATGAGCATACCTATTGCCTAGAGACATGACTCCCTATTGGTACTGATTATACAGCTGATGAGAGTCTCTCTTGGGAAAGCAGGGGCCAAGGCTGAGCTGTACTCCTCTGGGCACTGGCAAGAGAACATGGGAATCAAAGCAATTTGGCTCCATGCTAACCCCATACCTCGCACAAACCAATGTTCTTGGGAATCAAGAACAAAAAAGTATCAGCATACAGAATGTAAGGCAGGAAGCAGGACACAGCAGCCATGAGAGGCCACCCCAATCCCAAGAGCCAGAGCCAGGGAGTCACCAGGAGTTGCGACTGACCTTAGCTCGGGGCCAGCTCTCCACTTCTGGGGACACTGGACAACGCATCTTGAAATTAGATTCTGGAAAGTTCCCAGTATTTCTTAGAGCAGTTTTCTCTTTAAACAGTTTTCAGGGAGTAGTTACCTGTTGTTGGATAAGAAATTATCCCTAAATGTAACAAATTAAAATAGTATTCATTCATGTAGATCTCATCCATTTCTCCATCACCGGGTGATCCATGCGTCCTTCCTAGGGTCCTCCTTACTAGCTAGCTTCCCTGGAGCTGTGGGTTGCAGTCTGCAATCTGCTTTAAATCTAATATCCACTCATGAGTGAGTACATACCATGTTTGTCCTTCTGAGTCTGTGTTACCTCACTCAGAATGATATTTTCTATTTTTTTATTTAATATGCATTGGTGTTTTGCCATGGGTGTCAGGTCCCCTGGAACTGGAGTTACAGACAGTTGTGAGCTTCCATATGGGTCCTGGGAATTAAACCCAGGTCCTCTGGAAGAGCAGTCCGTGCTCTTAACCACTGAGCCATCTCTTTAGCCCAAAATATCTTTTTTTTTTGAGACAGGTTTCTCTGTGTAGATGGTAAAGGGTTCCTCTTCATATATTAAAGCTTTGACTGCTAAAGCTCAGTAGATAAATTGTAGGATATAGATATCCTAGTTTGCTTAACATAAAAAAAAAGGCTGAAAAAAGCTAGGGATTTCATGATTAGTGCATCTTTCTCTGTGTTTATTACATGTTGACAATAAATTTCTTTCTAAACATCTAAATGGACAAGAAAATCATAAAAGTCCCAAGAGATACTGAAGCAAAATAATTTTAAGGTTTCTATGGGAAACACATTTATCAGCATATTAAACCTCCAAAAGCCATAAAAGGAAAAGTTGATGAGGCACATTTTACCATACATACATAATTAATTAAATTTCCTCCCAGGATATGACATCATGAAGATTTCAAAGACCAAAACAAAATGTGTGTTACACATATAGGAACACAATTTACCATGTGTCCGGATTTAATGTCTCTCATATTAAAAAAGCTCTTGCAAATCAATAAATAATATAACCCATAAAATCTACAAAAGTAGACAAGCATATGAATGAGAGACATGACCAGCTGCAACAAGAGAAGATGTCTGGCTTGTGGAAGATGTGAGGAATCTCTGGTATGTGTCTTCTCAGCTCAGTACCCAATGTAGTGTGTTCCACATTGTGCCTTTAGTGTGTTTGCCAAGAGCAACCTTCCTATTGTGTCTTCCTTAAGATTTTATTTGTCCCATGACTTCTTTCTGTAGAGAGATTTGTCCTCCTCATCATCTCTTCCTCTGTAACAGCTAATGTTTCCTCTTTCAACTTCACTGAAAAGCAAAAGCATTTTGTATACACGTGTTTTGGTAAAAGTCTTTCTGTTTCATATTTATCTTTTTAAATTAAAGATGATTTTTTTGTTTTGATATGTTGCCACAACCCAAACTAATTCCCTTTCCTCTCATATTGATTTATGTGTGGTCTGTTGAGAACAGATGAGCAACATTTCAATCTGGTGGGGTATGGGGGAGTACTTAATCATTGTATCAGGGATGTATCCCAAGGATAAGACACAAAATTAACACCTTCAGGAAGTTATTCCCTTCCAACAAAAACTAGAATTTTCTAGTGGAATCCTGGAGCAGGGGAATCTCCCGAGTCTATCAGGAGGACCCCAGCTTAGATTCCTAGCAATAGCTGATAAATAGCCTGAACTGGCCTTCTCCTATGACCAGATTGGTGCCTGGTACAATTGTCATCAGAAAGGAGTGTTAGCAAAATTCACAAAAATCTGTTTAAGGAGTATCATGGATTTATTAAGATAAGAAATGGAGAAATACACTCACAGATACAGGATATAGTAAATCCAGTTGCAGAGTTTTGGAAAGCTGGGACCAATCACATGCTGCTTCACACCACCTGACCGGGTCTTCACCACCCAAGAGAGAGCGTACCACTCAACTCCTTCTGCTCTTAAGGGGTCACATATGCAGACAGAAAACCACGCCCTAGGGTTTGTACCCCCAAAGCCATTGGCTGAACAAATTCCCAAAACACAGGAGTTATCCAGCAACTGATGCAGAGATTCACAGCCAAACATGAGGCGGCGGCATTCAGGAATCCTGCAGACAAGGAGGAGAAGGGAGTGTAGGAGCCACAGGGGTCAAGGACACCACAGGAAGGCTCACACAATCAATTAACCTGGGCTCATAGGGGCTTGCAGAGACTGAATGGACAACCTAGGCCCTCTGCATATATGTTACAGTTGTGTAGCTTGGTCCTCTTGTACTCCTAATAGTGGAAACAGGGACTGTCTCTAACTCTTTATTGGCTTTTGGGACCCTACTCCTCATACTGGGTCACTTTGCCCAGCCTTAATACATGGGGAGGTACTTTGTCTTACTGCAACTTGATATGCCATGTTTTATTGACACTCATGGGAGACCTGCCCTTTCCTGGATGGAAACAGAAGAAAAGGGGATTGGGGGGGCAGAGGAGATAGAGGGGAGGGACTAGGAGGAGAGGATGGGGGAGGAGGCTGAGTCCAGGGTGTGAAATAAATACATGAATTTTTTTAAAAAAAAGGAAAGAAAGAAAATAGTGAAGATTTCCAAGGCAATAAGTTGGCCTTGGTGTCATGTTTTCCTCTTACATAGCATGGGGAAAGGACTGCACATAAGTGGGCAGAAATGAAAGAAAGATCTTCATCTTGATGGAGCCACCATAGCACAAGAAGCTCTTAGGAAGAACTGGGACATGCAATTCACTTTGCTCTTGTGAAGAATTTAATGAAAAAACATAATCCTCTTCAAAAATGGATTTCTCACTCTTAATTTCCTCACTGAGTTTGGAGAGGCACCAATGTAAGGGGATTGCACTTTCAATCACCATCTCTCCCCATACACCACAGCCTACCTTTGGAGATCTATCCAGAAGGCCCCTGAAAGTCCAATGGATGACCCTTCTTTCCACCAAAGGGCTAGGGGCTCTCTAGAAACTTCTCTTCCTGTGTTGTCTATAGTGCCCCAACCCCCAGCTAAAAACCTTATCATTCTAGCCCAGTGGTTCTCAACTTTCCTGATGCTGCAACCCTTTAATACAAATCATAAACCATAAAGTTATAGTATTAAGCCAAAACCCCAAATAATAAAATTATTTAGTTGCTACTTTATAACTGTAATTTGATACTGTTATGAATCAATGTTGTGGTGATAATGTGTTCTGCAAAATATTGTGCACCCTAATAAACTTATCTGGGGTCAGAGAACAGAACAGACACTAGATATAGAGGCCAGAAAATGGTGGCACACACGCCTTTAATCCTAATATTCCAGAAGCAGAGATCTGCCTGGATCTCTGTGAGTTCAAAGCCACACTGGAAACAGCCAGACATGGTTACTCACACCTTTAATCCCAGGAAGTGATGGCAGAAAGCAGAAAAGTATTTAAGGCGTGAGGATGAGGAAGTAGAGCCTGGTTAAGTTTTCAGGCTTTCGAGAAGCAGTTCAGCTGAGATCCATTTGGATAAGGACACAGAGTCTTCCAGTCTGAGGAAACAGGATCACCTGAGAAGTTGGCCAGGTGAGGTTGGCTATGGCTTGTTCTGCTTCTCTGATCTTCAAGCATTCACCCAAATAACTGGCCTCAGGTTTGTTTTTATTAATAAAACCTTTTAAGATTCATGCTACAACATGTAAATATCTGATATGCAAACAAAGGTTGAGAACCACTGTTCTAGGCACTAACTTTCCAACCAGTCTACACTAAGTTCTGAAAAGGTTGTCTCCTTGTTATTTCTTGCCTGGTCTTTTGCAGGTATCTTCTGATAGATCTCTGCTTTTACGATGTTCTCTCTCTTTCTCTCTTTTTTTATGGTTTTTCAAGACAGGGTTTCTTTGTGTAACAGTCCTAGCTGTCCTGGAACTTACTTTGTAGACTAGGCTGGCCTTGAACTCACAGAGATTCACCTGCCTCTGTCTCCCGAGTGCTGGGATTAAAGGCATGTACCACTACCGACCAGTTAGGATGTTCTCTTAAAGTCTTTTCTAATTAAGGTCCTCCCCACCACTTCTACACCTGAAATTCAAGGCCAACCATGGCCCTCTGGTCAGTAAAATCAGGTAACATCTTCATGAGACTAAAGATCCCATTGGCTGGATCTATATCTGAGCTTCTGGCAGCTCATCACTGACTTGACAACCTGCATACCTGAGCCCTGCCCAGCCTCTTCTCTCCTCACTGCTTCCTCGTGGTGCATTCTCTGTTCTCTACAAACTCTTCCAGTACCAGACACACTAGCCATTGACTACTTTGCATGGAATTCACCTTTGCCATCAGAGAATAATACTTCTTTTTGGTTACATGCTTGCATCTATCAATACTCTCCAAACCCATTACTCTGCTGAACTCTCCTATGGTCCCTCCTCTTACCTTGTCCCAGCAATCACTGCATCTCACTGAAGGGTCTTATTCACATGTCTACTTCCTCCACTCAAATAAGAACCATTAGGGCAAGGACACCTTTCTTTGTCCTCTTTGCAATGTTAAAAGCTGCATAAGTGTCTGCTTCATGGGAGATTTGAAGTAATCACATGTTAAACATAACTGGAACTCAACCAACATTTCTGGGTTCTCTTCACCATCAAGTGTTCATAAGGCACTTACTTAAGTACAGGGTAAGCCATCCACCCAGAGAGCAGCTTTCCCCACATATAATCAAGGCAGTTCTGCCCGCCCCCTGAAAGCACTTTCCTCCTAAGATTCAATAAGATCTTTTCTATCCTCTAATTTGCAAACCTTGCTGACATCCACATTTCTTGGAGAGCTTGAAAGAAACTCCACATCCTAGCATGGAGATACTTGCACATACATGTTTGTTCCTGCCCTATTCACAGGAGCTGGGAAAAGGTGCTTAGATACCCATCAACAGATGAATGGATAAAGAAAAGGTGGTGCATTTACACAATGGAATTTTATTCAACTGCAAAGAAAAATTAAATTCACAAGAAAATGGCTGAACCTGGAAAGTATTATATTAAGCAAGATGACCCAGACTCCAAAGGACAAAATTGAATATTTTCTCTCATAGATGGATCCTAGTTTTTAGTGTGTGTGTGTGTGTATGTGTGTGTGCAAATGAATGTGAGTTTAGGTATAGACTGTGATGAGATAGAAGACCAAGAAAGGGGAAATGAGCTACTGGGGAGGGGGTTTCAAAAGGGCACACGGGACATTAATGAACAAAGGAGATGAGGGTGGAAGAGAGGCCATGGGTGAACAATGAACTGAGGACTGAGCATCAACAAATGTTCCTCAAAGTTTCCATAATGAAGCCTAATACTATATACACTCATTAAAACAATGTTTAAAAAATGCATTCTTATGCCCAAGCCTAATCTTGTACCTCTAAAACTAGAATCTGTGGGGGAAATTACCAGAATATTTTAATAAGCTTTCCAAGTAACAATCTTATAGACCTGGGGCTGAAGAACACAATTCCACATACCATATAACAAAACGATGACTTGAAAGCTCTCTAGGCAGCAGCAGCTTTGAACAGCATGCAAGGGCCTTACCTAGAGGAGCAAATGTTGCAGATATTCCTGAGAAATACAGGTCTAGGTGGGGAGCCCCAAGCCGAACCCAGAATTCACATGTAGTAAGTAAGTAAGTAAGCTAGTAAGCTTCTTTCAAAGCTCTCGTGGATCCTAGGAGGTTGACCAGATGCTCAATAGACTATGAGTCACAATATATAGTGATCTCAGAGCCTAGGGGCAGTCGTCTATTTTGGGAGGAAGAGTTGGCAATGAGATCTTACTAGTTGGGAGAATATTTCTTTCACACAAGAACATAACATAGTTCATGGTGCTGATGCACTGATTTGGAGTGACTCACACCAAACAAAAGACAAATTTAGGATTCTAGACTGCCTCATGGTCCACTGCCAGTTCGTGGGCTGGAGCATGATGTATGAATCTGTTATGCATTGCTGTCTTTGTTCCACTGTGATGCCACATTTGGGCCATAGTACTCAAGAGTGGTTTGAAGTTATAAGAGTCACAGACATGCTTTATCCTCAGCAGTCCGTACTACTGACACTTGAATAGGGAGTCTACCACCTTTTCTCTTTCAAAGGCTCCATGTCACGTGAAAGGCAGTCCAGATGGAATAGCTGCATCTATCCCTCCTGAAGACTTTGGACCCCACCAACTGATACCCAAATGTGACCAATGTGTCACACTCTATTGCACTGCTATAAATCATTTCAGATGAGTAAGAAACATCTGTACATTAATGAGACCCTTGTATCCAGTCTACAAGTGGGTCTCTTACCTCTTACCTACCCTCCCCAGCAGTAGAAATATGTGGAAAACCAGAAACCATCGTAATTGAAAGACACCACATTCTAGGAATACATGGAGCATTTAAGATATGGAAATTGGAAGATGTGATGTTCTATGCCTACGCTGCCAACCTCTGAGAGGTGAACTAAACATGACTAGAGTGAATGATCACACATATTTTCCTGGATGCCCCAGAGAAAATTCGCATTTATGGCCATCATTAAGAGTGTCATAAAACAATCTAAGAGCATCATTGGAAGCCATATTTACAGGCAATGTGATGGATGGTGCAATGTCATGATCAAGGATATAACCAGCAAGAAGTAAGTAGCACTGGTGAGTGTCAGAGGCCAGAGGTCCACACTGATTTAATGCGAATGGGTTCTAAAGCAGTTCAGTGTATCGAGTAATAATAAGGTTGGGCACCTTTTGTCCTTAGTGATAGTCATGAGATGAGCTGTCAATGTTTCATATAACAGGAAAGAATAAAAAGAAACGGTTTCAGACCCAAATATAAAGAAGTAGCACCTGGATCCTAGAAAGAATCTTCATGAATTTTTTAGATAATAAACAAATATGCAAGTATCATTTTTAAATCTTCATAACTGGGCCTGGGGCTATTTTTTCCTGTGTGTGTGTGTGTGTGTGTGTGTGTGTGTGTGTGTGTGTGTGTGTGGTGTCTGTCTGCCTCTGTGTGTATAGATACAGCTGTCTTGGGGCATTTAAAGGTTGGAGGTTAACACTGAGATGTCTTCTACTATTCCTAGCCTTATTGTTTGACAGGGGTCCTTCACTGAGTCTGAAGCTTGCTGTTTCTGCCCAATGGACCCTTAGAATCTACCAGCTTCTGCCCTGCTGAACTGGAGTTCCAGATGCCCATAGCAATGCCTGACTTTTACAAATGTGCTCAGATCTAAATTCAGGTCCTCATTTTCATGCAACAAGCGTTTTACATGCTGGGCCATCGCTTCAGCCCTTGCTCCATGTTTGAATTTGGTCATGTCACCATGTTATTCAAAAGGGTGAATCAACACACTTTGCGGACCATAAATTTGTATATATCTCAATAGTATTTTGTTTTAACTTGATTTACACCCTGAAATACAGATTTTACAAATGAGTAAGCTCTTGGAATCCAGAGAGTAATAAATTGAGGATATTTATTCATTTATCTTTGTGTTGCTAAGAACAGAAATCCTGACAAATGGCAATTGTTAAATAAATGTTTGATGTGCCCTTGATTTTTGTAGTCACAAGAATAAGTGGAGTGTCCCCTGGGTTTGCATTCATAACACCCCTGAATGGTTCTGATCCTTCCAGCCTGCAAGCAGTATGAAATGCACTATCTCATTAGGAAGTATTTCCTGAGCCCTACTGTGTGTCTGCCTCTGGGGAACAAGAATAACAAGAGAAGCTACTGTTCCTGAGGGACTGAAATGCTAGCCCAAGAAGACAGACAAAAATCTCAGGAAGCAGCAGGATGAACTAGAAGTTTAGAATGGATGGGAGTCAAGAGGTGGGAAGAGAGAGCTGGGAGGAGTGACTTCTCCAAATGAACTTGAACTATAAAGGGGCTGTTTCTGGGAAGAAAAAGAGAGAAAGGAAATCCCTTAAGCACTTTAACAACAGTAGGTAACTCCCTTAATTAGTCCTCTGATAGCTTTCTTCTATTTTTATTTTCACTTTCAAATCCTTCCTCTTGGCCCAAGGTCCTTCAAGACTGAGCTGCCTGCCTTTCTTACTTCATTCCCAACCACTTTTCCATATTCCAGATATTCTGCTCATATCAAAGTCCCTCACATACATCAGGCTTTTTCAACTTTACAGCCTTGATATTTGCTATTTTTGTTGCCCAAAACATACCCTGAGTCTACCCTTCACGTGGCTTACTTAGACATGTCTTCCAATGTCACCTCCTCACAAGCCATCACCTGACCACCTATTTCTCCTCCTACTCTACAGCACAGAACACCTTGTGCTGTAGGTCACTTTCTACAATTGCTCCATGCATTTTTCCTTCTTCCTGTCTTCTGTACTGTTGACGACTAAGGGTCAAGGACCTAGAGAACCTTGCTCTCTGTTCAGCCTCCAGCACTCAAGGGAGCACCTAGCAGACAACTTCTCTGTGCATATATTGAATGAATTAATGGCAAAAGATGAGCTACCAGAGCCAGAGGTGCCTGGGCTGCATGTGAATAAGACAGAGAAGGGTCAAGGAAAATGTGGAGCTAACACAAGATAGAGTAGGCATCTGAACGTGACACCACAGCATCAGAACTTGATCATATAAAGGATGAAATCACTCAAAAATATTTAGATGAAAATATGTTAATAAAATTTGTGTTTCAGGGGAAACAATTTAACAGTTACATCAAGAGTATCTTAAGCGGGATAAGTAGCAAATAGTATTCAAAAAATTCAACTGGCTGTCAGATGTCCAGAAAACAAACAAACAAACAAAAATAGATAATGCTAGAGACCTTCAAAATAGTGAAAAATCGACCAGTCTGAGAAACCAGAGCAGGTAAGCCAATGTGCCTATTGATTATACAGAAAGGGGTTGAGATGACTTCTATTCCCAGATACATAGAAAATACCAGTTAAGTATTGCATGTACATGTTTGTGAGTAGATGTACATGTCTGTGTATGTGGATGTTGGGTACATGTATGCCACAGTGCATATGGGGAGGTCAGGCACCAATCTTGTACATCAGTACTTGCCTTCTACCTTGTTTTGAGACAGGACTTCTTGTCTGAAGACAGCTTTCCTGTGAGCTGGGGATTCTCTCATCTTCACACCACTGTGGAAGCACTGTGATTATAGACACACGTGGCCATGTCTGGATTTACATAGGTTCTAGGCATCCAAATGTTGGTCTTCACATGTGCGTGGCTCCCATTTACTCACCGAGCCATCTCATTAATTTGAGTGGCAACTGACCAAAGTAGATGCATAAGAACTTGAACAAGTTGATGATGGGTTAGACAGTGAATACATCTTTGCACACACTGTAGCTGGTTTCCCCATAATACATCTGAGTGCACAGGAATGTCATATGAAGCCTGGGGAAAGAGTCAGGGCTGACAGGATGAATAAATGGCCACCTACTAGAGGTCACTTCTGAAGGGATAAGAAAGAAACAGATCACTGATTTGGGGGACATATCAGAGTTAGAAACTATTAAAGTGAAGGAAAAGGATGGATGCTTGAGAGGCCAGGAAAGGAGAGGAAGTGGGGGATCTGTGGCCTCAGGAGGAAACAGTTTGAACTGGAAGTTACAACTCCACCCCACAGACGTGAACATGAGCACACAGAGAGGCTGCACACAAGCAAACAACAGAAGATGGCCAAAGCCAGGTCTCATCACTGTGAGCTCCAGGCTCGCTGGCGGAGCATTGTATCTAAGAACAGGGAGAGTTGTGTTAAGTGCTGTTCTCTGAAAGGGTCTCAAATGGCTCAAAGTGAAGAGACACATTTACTTTACTAACTTTCCAGACGGCTTGAACATTTCCATCCCCAGCAGTACTCTTCAGGGTAAGGAGTTTTCAGAAGGCCTTTTAAACTGTGCATTTTCAGAGAAGATTTTAACACATGAACACATTAGCAGCTCTTAACGTGATTTCCTCTCAGGACCGGTCTGCTCACAGCTCCCTTTCATCAGATTTCCCAAGAAGAAATGACAAGTTCTGAAGGATGCTGGAACATCAGAGAGTGAAGGAAATGCTGAAACTCTCAGCTGCAACTTAAATGCACTCCAACGAAAATGATTTAGGTAATGGAGGAACCCAGGAACAAGACAAGCTAGGCAGTCAGAATAGTAGCTATTGAGCTTGAATTGTTATGTTAGGCATTAGCTAGGGAGGGCTGGAAGAAAAGGAAAAAAATTCTCTTAAGTGAGGCACCAAACACTGAAAATCAGAGGATGTATCCATTACTTTTCTTTCTTTTTTTCTATGATAAAAATACTATGACCAAAGGCAACTTACAGGTGGAAGAGTTTATTTGGGCATCTGGCTCCAGGGGGAGAGTCCATAATGGCAGGGGAGGCATAGCAGCAGGAGACTGGAACAGAAAGCTGAGAGATCGCATCTTCAACTGCACAGAAAGCAGATGTAGAGAACTGGAAGTGGGGTGATGCTAGAACCTCTCAGAGCCAGACCCTAGCCATGCATGTCTCCAGCAAGACTGTACTTCCTAAATGTTCCACAACCCCATCACCAACTGGAGACCAAGTATTCAAATCCATGAACCTATGTGGGACATAGTTCATCCAAACCACCATGAGGACAGGTACTTAACCTTCAAGGCCAGAGAGGATGCCCAGGGCAGGCCTGGAGAAGTGAGATCACAGAATCAAGATGATGGTCTGAGGGAGTGAAAGAGATGGGAGAATGAGATAGAATCCAAGAAGAGTGGTACTATAAACACAAAAATAACCACAAATGACCACAAGTAGTGTTTTACTGTAAGACAATGGATCCATGGAGTCACAAAGAATGTACCCAGAACCATGATCACCTCACTGTGTAACCTTGGAAACAATACTTCCCTGGTCTAAAATTGCTCATTTACAAACAGTAGCTTGGGAGGTTGGGGAGATGGATCAGTGTGTAAAGTGAAACCTGAGTTTGGATCTCTAGCATCTACATAAAAGTCAGACATGGAAGCCCATGACCTGTAACTCAGCACTGAGAGGTAAAGACAGTAGATCCCAGGATTTCACTGTTCAGCCAATGTAGTCTCAATGCCAAAAATCTAGTGAGATACCCTGTCTGAAAACATAACGTGGAGAGAAACAGAGATAACAACTTCAGCCTTTGATCTTCACATGTGCACACACAGAGAAATCACTTGCAAATACATAAGTATAACACACACACACACACACACACACACACACACACACACACACACAGATAATTTGATTGAATAATTTCTAGGATTTTCTCCACAACTGCAATCAAATGAATTGGCTTCTAAGCTGCTGAAGCCAGAACTACCTTATACTTTTACCACAGCCCCCAAGATTTTTTTTTTAAATCCATTTCTTATCTACATTAAGGCAACTGTCAGTTGCTTAAGGAGAGAAATCGCCCATTGATTTATTTCTTACCTTCTAAACAACTATTCCTTTTAGGAAGATAAAAGTGAAACAAGCCAAGAGGTGGGAACAAGAGGGCATTTTAAATCTCTAAATTGAAATAGAAGAGGAAGAAAGGCTTAAAGGCAGCATAATAACAGCTTTTCTGTTTTCCCACTAAGAGCATTGCATCTAAAAGCTTCGCCCAGGATGCTAACAAGGCAAAGCTTGAGAAATGCACCAAATGGAACTGTTTTCCCTTCCAATGGCATTAAGCCTCTCTGCAGTTCAGGGAAGATTAAAAGTGAATACTGAAGACTTGGCACCCCGATTCTATGCTTTTTAAGTCCAGCTGCCCAGATGTGCCAAGGCATGGGCCTCAGCCTGCCTCACCAACACTCCTGCAGCACCTCCCTGGACCTTGTATTGGCACATTGTCCCACCACATCACCTGCTTGCTACAAAGGGCCCCAGTCAGACACCAGTTGGATGGGTTTTTCTTGTAGCTGAGGCTACTTAACACCGGGGACTTCATCTCCAACACAGTCAATCCCTGTCACAAATTTATGCTATAACATCTTCCTATTAAGAAATAACATAAGACCTGGGCTGCTAACAAAGCTCAGGCTACAGCAATTAACCAAAAACACAAGGAGCCCTAGGTTAGATCCCTGACATCATGAAGAAACTTTTTAATAATAAGAAAGAAAGAATGTTGGGTAGGATTTCCTTTCTGTGTGATTTTTTTCATCCATTCATTTATTTTGTTGATTTCAGTGATCTTATTTAGAAGCAGTCTATTCAGTGCTTGTCAATGAGATGCTCAACTACTTGTCCATCTTCTACTACAAGACCACCCCTCTGGGTGACTCATAACTGGATGGGTTCAGTTCTTAGATCTGAAGGCTGAGGTGGAAGGGCATGATTCTGGATTCTGATGAGAGCCTTCATGCTGTATCATAACGTGGAAGAAAGGCAAACAGTCATGCACAAGACAGATGAGCTCATCATCTTCACAAAGGCCCATCTTTACCGGGACCAACTCACTCCAGTGATAACCACATTAACACATTCATGATCTAATCATTTTTGAAAGTACACACCTTAATATTGCTACAGTGGAGAATGATACAGATTTTAGAAGTGATATTCAAACACAGCAACTACAAGGCAATTGTAGCTGAAGTTTTCCCCAGTCCCGCTCGGACCTGCAGCCCTCAGACCCAAATAAACACACAGAGACTTATATTACTTATAAACTGTATGGCTGTGGCAGACTTCTTGCTATCTGTTTTTATATCTTAAATTAACCCATTTCTATAAATCTATACCTTGCCACGTGGCTTGTGGCTTACTGGTATCTTACATCATGCTTCTCCTCATGGCAGCTGGCAGCGTCTCTCTGCCTCAGCCTTCCTGTTCCCAGAATTCTCTCTCTTTGTCCTGCCTATACTTCCTGCCTGGCTACTGGCCAATTAGCACTTTATTTATTAACCAATCAGAGCAACGCATTCACAGCATACAGAGCGATATCCACAGCAGGCAATATTTTCATGCTGTTAAAATACTGAAAATGTGAACAATGAACAAGAATACTTGTAAACAACAGCTTGAATTCCTCAGGGACCCTCTCTGTCTCTGAATGGCTACAGAAGCATCAGCATCAGATGGCCTGCCTGGCCACTTGATGAAGACTCTGGATTAACACATTGCCTGATTCCCTCTGGCTTCTCTTTACACCCCTGCTTAGAAACATGTTGCAGTTTCTAAAGAAAGCAGCCAGTCATAGAAGATATGCAACATCAAAATCATCTTTGAAGTTCCATTTCTGAAAGAGTGCTTGTAATTTTCAGCTCTAGAATACTTAGTAATTAGAGATGCAACTCATCAGGAGGAAAATGACAAAGTTGACATTTCTACTGAAAAGTCACTGGAGCCAGGGAATCTGTCTCCAAATGTATTAATTACAGGGGGTTGCTTTTGGATGATGGTTGGTGCTAAACTATAATGCTAAAAATAATGTTTTCTTTTTGTCAGTCCTACAGACTCCACGCAGATGCCCAGACGTCTCAGGGTTTTTGTAAAGGCTTGTCTGACAATGGGCTTTGTTTTCATCAAATATAATAGAAAGTAAATTCGTTAAAATGTTCCAATGTTCACAAGTTAATGGGATTTAATACTTGTGGGGATAGATCTACAGATCAAATTGGCCTTGACAGGCTGGATTGACTGGTAAACTACAAAGCATAGTGTGCGAGGGACAGGCACAGAACAAAGCCACCGGTGCAATAGATTAAGAAGCTCAGTTCATCTGTAAGGATCCTGTCTTCTTCATAACCAGAGAGACAGAGCTTGAACACAGAGGGGTCCCAGGCCTGTTCTGCTCCTCTCTGATACCACTTGGTCGGGGCTGAAAGTTTCATTCACACAGACTTTGAAAGCCTATCCCCCTACTCATCCCCCCATTCCCTCCCCTACTCATCCCCCCATTCCATCCCCCTACTCATCACCCCATCTGCCCACTCATCCCCCATTCCCTCCCCCTGCTCATCCCTCATTCCCTTCCCCTGCTCATTCTCCATTCCCTCCCCCTGCTCATTCTCCATTCCCTCCCCTGCTCATTCCTCATTCCCACCCCTGCTCATTCTCCATTCCCTCCCCCTGCTCATTCCCCATTCCCTCCCCCTGCTCATCCTTCCCCTGCTCATTCTCCATTCCCTCACCCTACTCATCCCCCATTCCCTCCCCATGCTCATCCCCCATTCCCTCCCCATGCTCGTCCCCTATTCCCTCTCATTGCTCATCCCCCATTCTCTCCCCCTGCTAATCCTTCCCCTGCTCATTCCCCATTCCCTCCCCTGCTCATCCTCCCCCTCTCATCCCCTATTCACTCCCCCTGCTCATCCTCCCCTTCTCATTTCCCATTCCCTCCCCCTGCTTATCCTCCTCCTTCTCATCCCCCATTCCCTCCCCTTGCTCATCCTCCTCCTTCTCATCCTCCCCCTTCTCATTCCCCATTCCCTCCCCTTGCTCATCCTCCCCCTGCTCATTCCCCATTCCCTCCCCTTACTCATCCTCCCCCTTCTCATGCCCCATTCCCCCCCTGCTCATCCTCCCCCTGCTCATCCCCCATTCCCTTCCCCGAGTCTCCTCCCAAGTCACCTGGAGCTGTTCCCTTGTTGAATGTTCATCCTTCTCTTTTTGATGCAGTTACCTCAATTTCTAATCAAGGTTCATGTCATGAGTCACACTGATATTCTGAGAACCGACCTTGGCCAGTGTCATTTCACTTCTATCACTAATATAATATCTATACATAGACTCTCAGAGTTTAAAAACAATAAAGGGCACATGAATTGGGGAGAGAAAAGTAATGGGAGGATCAGGGAGGAATTGGAGGTGAGGGGAAGTAGATGGATTTGATAGAAACACATTATTTGCATGTATGAAATTCTCAAACAATGAAAGAGGTTAAAAAATAACTCTTACTAAAGTGATCACCTCTAATGTGTAACACATTATTCTGCATAGTACTTCTATCCACCTTGGCAGGTGGGCAACAAGGAGCAACTTCCCCTGCAATATACATGAGCCTGGGTTGGACTCTCAAATTGTCACCAGCAGTTATATGCATTCCCATTTGGCTTCAGGTTCCCCATGCAGAATAAAGCTTGAATCATCAGAGTCCCTTCCAGCACAATGCTGTCTAAGACTTACCGTACACCGCTCATTCTTCTGCCCAGGCCCACCCCACACTCTTCATTCATAGGAACAATTTCTCAACCTGTGAGATTGTGCTGTTACTTCCTCCTAACTTAATCACAAACTCACTGACTTGTATCTTAGAAGACATAAAGAGATGCAACCAACTTCCATTCAGCCTCAGAAATAGAGAATGGCTAGCCCAAACTCAAATCATCAGGATTCATGGCCCACATTATTCAGAGAACAATGTAAGAGGAGAGAGTTAGAAGAAAATGTGGAAAGAAAAGCAAGAATAGAAGAATAGTTGGAATTTGAAATGCTCCCTTGAATTGCTATTTTTCACTTTAAGTATTCAACAAAATTGTTATATTCAAGATACACAATGATGACTTCATAAACATATTGTTTACTGATTACCATAGTCAAATTAATTTTCACATCTATCACAATCATAATTATTATCTTTGCGGTTAGAATGCTTAAGGTTTTCTTACCAAGTTTAAAGTAAATAATACAATGTTTTAAACTATAGACAGCATGCTGTGCTTTAGACTCAAAAAGGTTATTCATTGTGTAACTGTAAGTTTGGACTCTGTAAGTGGCATCACTTATTTGCCATAATCCCTGCACAACAAGCCCCATATTCTCTGCTTCAGGGGATTTGATTTTTTAATCCTTTTTTTGGGTTTTTTTTTTAATTCATACAGGAGTGAGGTCATACAGTTTAAGTTCCTGCCTTATTTTATTTAACCTATTGTACTCCTAGTTCACTTCTTTGTTATAACAGCCGGATACCATGCTTTATGTGATGAAATAATACTCTGTATGTGGTGTATGTGTGTTTGTTTCTCTTTATTCACTATGAATAATTTGTTTGTTTCAATATCTTGTCTCTTTTGAATGGTGCTCATTGACAGTAGAGGTGCAGAGGTCTCTTAGAAACACTGATCACACTTTGTTAAGATATATACTTAGGAGTACGATGGCTGGATCACATGGTACTGTCTTCATCTGGGGCAAAAACTGTCATAATGCTTTTCATAACAGCTTTACCAACTGACATTTCCACTGGAAATACAAGAAATCCCTTTCTGTGTGTATTTGCCAACCCTTGTTGTCTTTTATCTTTTCATCATAGCCATCCTACAGACGTGGTTGACATCTCATTATGGTTTTGATTTGTATATCCCTGGTGGTTAGTGATATTAGGTACCTCCTCTTAGATCTGTGGGCTTACTGTAGGCCTTTGGGGAAAATATCCATTCAGGTCTTTTGTCAATTTTTAAACCAAATTATTTGGGATTTTATTTATTTTGCATATATTCAGTTGTGTTTTCTCATGTATTTCAGGTGCTAAGTCTTTATCAGACATATGGTTTGCAAATATTTTCTCTCCCTTCATAAGCTGTCTTCTCATTTCATTGACCAGTTCCTTGTTGTGCAGTAGCCTTTGAGGTTACTGCAGTCCTGTTTGTTAATCTTTACTTTTGTTTTCTTCTAGTTTTGCTGCCATACAAAAAACTCATCTCCAAAATCAATTTTAAGCAGCTCTTCCCTAACACTTTCCTCAAGGACTTTTATAGTTTTAGATCTTAGACTTAAATCTTTAAGTCTTCTTCTCTGTTCTTCCAAAGGACATGAGAGCTGGTACTCACAACTGTCTGTAACTTTAGATGCAGGATATCCTATATTGTCTTCTGAACTCTGTGGGCACCTGCACACATATGGCATCTACTCACACATGAACATAAACAAAAATAATCTTTAAATCTTTAATAAATTTAGAGTTTATCTCTGTCTATTCCCTTAAGCAAATGCTACAGACTGAGAAATTTATATAAAGATATATTATCATAGTCCTTAAGGCTATAAAGATGAAGAGTGGGCAGCTACATTGGATGAAGTTTTTCTTTCTGGTGGGGACTCTATAGAGCACTACGATGACATATAGAGCACTACAATGATATATAGAGCACAACAATGGCACATAGAGCACTACAATGACACATAGAGCACTACAATGACACATACAGCACAACAATGACATATAGAGTATATAATGATATATAGAATATATAATGACATAGAGTATACAATGACATATAGAGTATACAATGATGTAGAATATAAAATGACATATAGAGAACTATAATGACATATAGAGTATACAATGACATATAGAGTATACAATGACATAGAATATAAAATGACATATAGAGTATACAATGACATATAGAGTATACAATGACATATAGAGTGCTAAAATGACAAAGAGAATCGCCTGGTCAAGAAGAATAAGCTTGTTAACTTGGACCTTTCTCCTCTGTTGTTGCTACTAGTTCACTTATGAACCTCACCCTTATGGCCTTCCCAACCCCCAATTACCTTCCAAAGATCACATCCCCAGAATATCTCAGCTGTATTGTTTCTATGCTTTAAATGCAGTCTTGCAGCATGTTTCAGTCAATGATGGACACATACAGTCTGGGTACCAGGGACTGAAAAGAGCTAAAAAATCTTCATCTCTCCTAGTAACATCAGAGCTGCAGTAATACTATAGCATTACACACTCTTTATGTGTTAATGATGTTGCTGGTGTCAACAAAAGTACTTCACTATCAGTCATGTAAATGCATGACACACTTATATACAGTACATAATACTTGAGAATAAAAGGAAATGACTATGTTATTAATGCATGTACTTACTATACTATTGTTATTTTAGAGTTGTGTTTCTTTAGTCTATATACTAAAATAATATGCTGCAAAATGATGTATCAATGTTGGCTAGTAATACCTTCACATGTTTCAGGCTTACCCTTTCACTTGACTGCATCAAGAAGGAACCTTGAGTGACTGACCTCTGTCATTACCTTTGTGTACACCATTCTCTCTCTGATGTTCACACAATGATGAAATTGCCTTATGCTCTACTTCTCATAACATATCCTTATTCCTATGTGGCACTCAACTGTACTTCACAATGGAGAATAGATTTAAACAGGAGTTTTAGTGGAGATACTAGAACCAAGCAATCCCTTTTGGCAGTTTTGGATTGGCCTCTGTAGTTGTCTTGAAGGTCTCTGGAGTCCAAAGAGAAAGAGGAAAACAGGTGATTCAGTGGAGAAGTTTCGTCTGATCTCTGAGGCACTTTCCTCTCTTCAGGGCTGCTTTTGGCTGCATTTCATGTGTTCAAGGCTTTCAGTCCATGAAGTCGTATTGATTGATGGGGTTGGAGTCCTCAGTCTTTGGCTAAGTCTCATACTAAGGAGATGGAAAATAAACCGCAACCTTGAAGGGTGTTGCTGCTTCCTATAAGACATGAGCAGCACAATGCTGGTCCATCTTTGCATCCATGGCAGGAAAGCCACAGAAAAATGTTGGCCCATTGTAATGTTTCAGATTTTGATTTTCCTGTAATATTCTGCTCACTGCATAAGGATTAATTGCTAATTGCCAAAAAACATGTTTCTCACTCAGTCACTTTATAAAACAGAATCCCCTTTGTGCTGTGAAAGAAGTCTTTGATCCATCATTAAATAAACACTTGGTTCTCCAAAAAAGAGACACCTTAACTGAGCAGGGCAAGGACTATTTCTAAACAGATCCACACTGAATCATCACAAATAAGGTCTACCTTCCTATCCAAAGGCAGCCAGCAGCAGGGATGTTAATGAGATGAAAATTTGGCAAGGAGACTATTTTCTAAGAGTGTGAGAGCCTATGTGCTATTCTGGAAGCCAACCTCTAAATGCCTTTGTATTTAAGTAATGTCTTCCAGTTTCTAAACTGTGTATCTTCTATCTGTCCCAAGACTCCTGTGAGTTAGGTAAAAGAAGTGTCTGATCCGTGTTCTCTAGATGAGGAATCTGACATTCAGGAGTCTTTTAGAGACTGGATCCCTAGCCATTGCTCAGCTTTACCCATGTACAGTAGAAGAGCTTAGAAGGGGTTCATTGGTAAATTCCAGAATCTGCTTCCAACAAACTACTTGGGTGACCAGGCAAGTGACTTTCTCTTGGAATGGGGCTGATGGTGGTGGAAGCTCAAACAGAAAAGGATGCAAAAATGATTCCACCATTCACTCTTTGGCATGCTCTGGAGTCAGTCTCTGTCTGTCCTCCCCTTTAACCCTTTCCTCATCAGGATGCTGTCTTTAGTGTTCCTCATGGCTACTCTTCTCAGCCTGGGTAGGAGGAAAGCAACACATTCCTTTAGTAAATTTATCTAGAAGGCATGGCTATGCTCAGCTAGCCTCACCTCTGACTTGCCTCATCAATACAAGAAAGACTTTAGGTAAGCGAATTACATGCACAGGATAATAAGAACAGTTTACTTTGGTAAAAGGAAACTTCATCTACTTAATTTTGAAAAGACTTACAGTCACTTAAAATAGGAAACCTTATTATATCCTTTATTATTCTACATAACTTAGAAAGTCTAGCCCAGCCGCAAACACCACCACCACCACCACCACCTCCACCAGCAGCAGCAGCCCCCTGCCCAAGACCCAGTAGGATGAAAGCAAAGGGAAAGAGATTGTCTATTACTCTTGATCACGTGCCCCTGTGTAGGCTCTAGAACTTGATGTTGAGCATAGTCATAAAAACTTGCCTAATATACAAAGGAAAGTTTCCCATTGACATAGTAGAAAAGAACTTCAACCAGAAAGAGCCATGATTTTCATCAAGCTTACATTCAGCATGGGCCAGTTTCGAATTCCTAGTCTGCAAGTGTTCTCTTTTTACTCACTTGCCATGTCTGCTCTATGGTCTAGTCTTGTCTTTCCACCAGTACAAGGCATTCCCATCAGTTCTCCTTAGGAGTTGCCCTTCTGTAGAATGAAACACTCTAGTTAATTAAGGGATCTGCTTCCTGCCTGTGAACAGCTCTTCTCTTTTACATTATATACCCAGAAATGCTGATGGTAAGCTATAGAGTGAAACCTAAGGTACCTTAGAACCCCCATTGTTTCCTATTCATGTTAACCTTAAAACTCAGAACGCAATAAATTTCAACCTAATGCTCCTTTCAAACACATAGCTGTCATAAAAATCACTGTGATGTCTTACTAGTATGCCAAGAGGAAGGCGATTTGTCGTCCCATGGCAACTTTCCATTGTTCCTAGTAAAACAATAAATTATATACAATGCAGCCAATGAGGAGGCAGGCTACTCTACAATCTCCTATGGTAGGATTATAGGAGAGAGAGAAAGAGAGAGAGAGAGAGAGAGAGAGAGAGAGAGAGAGAGAGAGAGAGAGAGCGCATTCAAAACCTGTTTATGGCTAGTGTGGTTCTCAATCGATGGGAACTGACTACCACCAGACTGACTTTAGCATCCATTTGTATCCGCCATTGTGGTTGCAGAAGCGTGGTCACCTTTCCTGAATCCCCCTATAGGTTGCTATATTCTGCTTCCTTCTAGGCTCAGAATGGGAGTATTGGTTGACAGTGACTCACAATGGCCACTTCTCTTAAAAATACTCCTTGTCCACTGGAGCCACTTTTCCCAAAAGTGTCTTGAGGATTACTCTGGATATAGTAGTCCCCCAGAGAGGGCCAAGGCAGCGGCCTGAACAATATGGCGGGCTGGCCACTATTCCTTTCTCTAGGACAACACTGGGGTCTCCCCAAGTTATATAACTCCCTCTACCCACAGACCATCATGCTGGGGCTAGATGCATATCCTCATTCAAGCCCTTCTGTAGCTTTTTTGGCTTCTCCCACTCCCTTCAAAATCTTGCCTTCATCTAAATCATGTCTCTAGTTCTGTTTCTAGGAGAATCAACTCAAGACTCAGATTCCAAGACATGAGCAAGACTAGCACAGGAGATCATACCCCGGTGCAAACGGCACCTCCCTTCTGATGTCTCATTTTTAGTCTAGGTGCTGCTTTTGGCATCAAAGAACAGGAGCAGCGATAGACTTCAAAGGCTCAGTCTGTGTGTTGATGGGCACATAGTGCAAACCTCACAGTGCCAGCAGCAACCACGCTGCAAGGACCGACTGCCGTAGAAAGTATACCTTAGGGTTGTATGCAGAACGATTTGGGGAAGACATCACTGACTTCAAGGAAGAATGAAGTTCAGTTATTTAGTTGGAGCTCAATAGAGCCCGGATTAGAGCGGACACTCTTCACGGCTAAGGAAGGCGCATTTAAACACAGTCAGACAATTACGAAGGAGTCCCCAAAGCAAAGTTTACAGCAAATGTCTCACCTCAACACACCTCTTCTAGAAGGTGGATTTTCATGTCTTCTTGAAAACAGGGGTGGGACTCAGGTGTGTCAGTTCTGTAACCAAGTCTGTAAATGGTTTCAGCACTGTGTCTCCTAAGTTCCCGGAATGCTGGGTCATTTTAGTCACACACACTGGTCCGCTTGAACAGGGAGTCCATTTCATACATGTGGAATCTTTTCTCCTCTCGGGTAACAGGAGTGTCATTGTAAACCACCTCCCTACACTCTTGACCTAACTCGTTCTGGAAGAGTTAGCCCCAGCCCTCAACCCCAGTTAAGTCAGATCTAGCAGAAGAGACTGTCGACTAGAGACAATGATGAGTTCAAGAGACTGAGCCTTGCCAGTTAGAATGTAGGAAGTCAGTCTGGAATTACAGCTGGAAGAATTAGAGGAGTTTTCATCCTAAATTATTAATCCACATAGAACGCAAGTTGGAGATGCAGCATCTACTTTTCCATTACAAAGAGATAGGCTACAGAAGAATAAAGCCAACACAGAAACAAGAAGACCTGAAAGACACAAAACAAGTCCTTAAATGTATTCCTATTTTTTCCATTACAGAAGGCAATACAACCTAACACATTTAGGTTGTTTTGTGTTATATTCCTGTCAGTTTTGATCAAATGTCACAAGTGAGCTATAAACCCATGATAGTTATTTCATATGCAGTGGTGTGTGTGTGTGTGCATGTATGAAGTCAAAATGTCTCAGCACCTTTATTTAGCAAGTATCACATGCTTTTAACTTGTGGCAATTATATTTAACTTTAGTGATCACTCACTCTGGGAAGAGCTAAGATGTTAGCCTGAATTCCCTGAATTCTGTCACCATGACTTTCATGGCAGAAGGGTGTGGTGGTATTGTGTTCCCCAAAATATTGTGCACCCTAATAAACTTATCTGGGGTCAAAGAACAGAACAGCCACTAGATACAGAAGCTAGAAAATGGTGGCTCTCACACATTTAATCCTAGCATTCCAAAGGCAGAAATCCCTCTGGATCACTGTGAGTTCAAGGCCACATTGGAAACAGCCAGGCATGGTGACACATGCCTTTAATCCCAAGAAATGAGCCTTTAATCCAAGGGAATGATGGCAGAAAGCAGAAAGACATATAAGGCGTGAAGACCAGAAACTAGAAGCTTTTGGCTGGTTAAGCATTCAGGCTTTCAAGAAGCAGTTCAGCTGAGATTCATCTGGATGAGGACTCAGAGGCATCCAGCCTGAGGAAACAGGATCAGCTGAGGAACTGGCGAGGTGAGGTAGCTGTGGCTTGTTCTGCTTCTCTGATCTTTCAGCATTCACCCCAATACCTGGCCTCAGTTTTGATTTTGTTAATAAGTACCTTTAAGATTCATGCTACAGAAGGGTGCTGTGGGATGTCCTGCATGCTGGGAATATATGTCGCTATGAATGATTGATAAATAAAATGCTGATTGGCCAGTAGCCAGGCAGGAAGTATAGGCGGGACAAAGAGGGAGAAGAATTCTGGGAAGTGGAAGGCTGAGGCAGAGAGACGCTGCCAGCTGCCACGAGGAGAAGCAGATGTTAAGATACTGGTAAGCCACAAGCCACGTGGTAAGGTATAGATTTATAGAAATGGGTTAATTTAAGATATAAAAACAGATAGCAAGAAGCCTGCCACAGCCATACAGTTTATAAGTAATATAAGTCTCTGTGTGTTTACTTGGGGGACACTAGTGGGAAAGATTTGTCCCGACTGCTGGCAGGCCGGGACACAGGAAAACTTCAGCTACAGAAGGGAAAAGCCAGCTTCCTACAAGCTGCCTTTGACCTTCCCATGCATGCTGTGGCACATGTGAGTGACCCTGCACACACACAAATAAATGCAGTAATAAAAAAGGTTTCAAAGATTCTAGAAAATTAAGGCACAGTTCCCTTACCTTGAAACACCATAGACTTGTAGCTTCCGGGAAAACCCATTAGATATTAATGGCGGCCTGCTGTGCTCAATGCCATTGAAGGTAGCATACGGACATCAATTTGAAAGTTGCTGTTAAGGAATATTTTATTTAAAAACCCAACAGAGAAATAGGTGAGTCAAGTTGTTTCCTGGATTCAAACTACAAATTGTTGTAGCAAGCCCTAGATGATGACTCCACTGGGACATGGGCATGTATTTTTAAACTTCTGAGATTGCAGAGCAGCATGCGTAGAACAACCAAAAAGAACAGCTTGTCCTGCAGAATGACTCACTTAAAAACTTCCATTTGTGGCATTTCCTAGCAGGATTTCCAGCTAAGATTTGGATTGCTTTAAACTACATTGATATTTAGATGGTGTCTGTGTGTGTCTGCGTGTGTGTGTGTGTGTGTGTGTGTGTGTGTGTGTGTGTGTGCACACAGAAGCTAGAAGTCAACCAACTCAACCAAGTGTCATTCCTCGTGTGCAGCTACCTTGTGTTTTTGAGACAGAGCCTCTCATGGCATGGGCTAGGCTGGCTAGCTGGCCAGCAAGCACTAAGGACTGACTTGTCTTTGCCTTTTCAGTGCTGGGATTACAGGAGTGCAGCACCAGGCCAGGATCTTGCACATAGGTTCTGTAGAACCGGTCTCTTGGTGTTTGCAAGGCAAGTACTTCACTGACTGAGGTCCCCTAGTCCTAATGCCTGTCTTTTGATGAACTATCCTGGCATCTTATGATAGGTACGATGGCCTCTGTTTACATTTGCCTCTTTTGGTAACTACTAAATTCAATAGTTTTTCCCAGATTGAGGTAAATTCATGAGCATCAGGGCCATAATATGCTACTAATAATGATTTTTTTTCTACTCTCTTCAGAATTTTCCAGTGGATCAAAGCAATTTTGAATATATTACCTCCTTCAAAGCTGGGAGAGTCAGTCACTAAATGTGCCTAATGGTCACTTATCCTTTTAGGTAGAAATATTTATTTCATTTATTTCAATCCTTGTTTTGAATTTCTCCCACCCTATAAGAACATGTTCTAATATGGCTCTCACTTGGACATTATAATAATCATTATATGTTTATTTATATGTTTATATATAAATAGTATATAATATATTATATAATGAACATTATAAAATGAGCTGTTGCCATTTCTGAGCTGAAGTGCCCAATATCCCTCATACATAGCTCTGACTGTATTATTTCCCAGCTCACTGCTACTCTCCTTCCTTAGGGAAACAAATCCAAATATCTCAGTTATTCACTCAGTGAGCTTTCTTAGATTTTTTTATATCAAATCTTATCCACTCTTAATCTAATAAGTTTCACAGAAGACAGGAAAGTTTCTGTCATGCTGAAAGGTCAAGATTGGGACTGGTGAATAGAAAGTGTATCTGAAAGAAAGGGAAGAATGTAGGAAAGTGGATGTCTTACTTGGCATTACTATTGCTGTGATGAAACACCATGATCAAAGCAACTTTGGGAGGAACGGGTTTATTTGGCTTATACTTCTATACAATTGTTCATCACTGAAGGAAGTCAGGACAGGAATTCAAATAGGGCAGGAACCCAGAGGCAGGAGCTGATGCAGAGGCCATGAAGGGGTGCTGTTTACTAGCTTGTTCTTCATGGCTTGCTTTATCTCCTTTCTTATATAACCCCGTAGCACTAGCTCAGGGGTGGCCCCACCCACAATAGGATGGGCCCTCCCCTATCAATCATGAATTTTAAAAATGCCTTACAGGCTTAACTATGGCCCAATCTTATTGGAAACAATTTTTCAATTGAGGTTCCCTCTTCTCAGATGACTCTAGCTTGTGTCAAGTCAACATAAAACTAGCCAGGACAGTGGGCATACAGGAAGGAAGACAGGACATGGGTAAAATTCATAGCAATACAAAAGTTCAGGGCCCTGGAAAAAAGCTCTGAGAAAGACAGTGATAATCAAAATGCTTCATAGGCTCTAAAACTCCCCAATTCTGCTCCATAGCTTAAAATATTAATTCTAAATGCTTAGTCATCTCTGAAAGTACAGAAACAAAAAGAAAGAGAAGGGAGGAATGTCAGTTCCAACACAGAAGAAAGTGATGAAGGCTTTAGCTGTCAGAGCAAAGAAAAGTTAAGTTCCAAAAGACAGAGGGCCTTCTCCAGGACACACAGTTTGGGAGCTGAGCATCATGCTGGAGCCCAGAGCCCAACTCTGAGCACACTTTTACCTCCCACAACTGCAATGACCCCTTCTGAGAAGTCATGAAGACAGACCCAAATGGTTCCAATAGTCTGTTAGCCATGGCTCTGCTGGTCCTGTTTCCAAATCATCTCAGGGCTATCACTACACAAGCCACAGCTCCTGTGGCTACAGGATTGGCAGCATGTGGGATTATGACTCAACAGTGACCCAGCGCAACATCTCCTTCAAACAATGCACCAGAAAGGAAGGACAACAGCTGATAACCTGCAAGTGCTAGGAAGTGACCCCCAACACATACCCATGAGAAGCCTCTGAGAGATGGTAACTGCTTTGCTCAGACAGATCCATTCTTGTACATCATGCACTGACTATTCCCCATTGCCTGGGGAATTCTATTTAAAATACATGCATTTCTAGGATTCTGCCAACATTCAAATTCAAAGAATATGGGATGAGGCTCTGAATTCCAGACTGCTAACAAGCTCCCAGGTGAGTTAGATACCCAGCCAACCTGGAAAGACAAGATAAGTCTACTCAACAAGGTATCCTGAAGAGGCCCCATTCTCCCTCACCTGGGCCCCTCATAATTGATCTGCTGTGAGTCTTTTAGGCATCCAGTGGTTGTTATATTAGGCCCTTCATAGCAGTGGCTCCAGCTTGTATGCATGTTAGAACCTCCTGGGAGTCTTAAACTTGAGAGGTGGCTAGGTACATGTCAATATTTATTTAAATGCCACAGGATATAACAAAACACAGACAAGCTTGGAAATGGCCACTTTGCCATCTCACTGCTCTGTAGCAGCCTGCAGGCCCCAGCACCTGCTCAGGAGCTTGTTAGAAACAAAGAAGCCCTGCCCCTGCTCCAGCAACAACAAATGCATCTCTTCATCTTAACCAACCTCCACACACAGTTCATGAGGATTCTGGTTTTAAAGGCTCAGCTCTGATTTCATTGTCTCCATTTGGAGGTCAGACCTGAAAAAGTTATACAGATGGGTGAAAGGGACTGCTCCTTGGTAAATAGCCATGGGAGCAGAGTAAAAAAGGAGCTATTTTTAAGTAACCAATGACCTCAGGAAGATCCAGTGCCCCCATACTCCAGTTACCCAGTATTCAAGAGCTACTACACACTCCTTTCAATATTTCCATTTGGTGACCATCAGCACTGGAAGAGTGGCTCATGAGATGATTAGTTTGTGAGATGGAGCCTCAACCCAGCTGGCTCACCCACAGGCACTTGCACAGGGAACTGTGGGGTGCACACAGAGCCACAGTACCCCAGATCCAGCAGGCATAGGTTCTTGCCAGATCCACTTGAGGGATGGCAGCCCAGCTCACATGGCTGAGGACCTGCAATGCAGTAACTGTGGGTTTTAACTCACCCCCCCCAGGAGAATCTCCTGTCTGCACAACTTGGAAAAAACACCCGACCTAACTCTTAGCATAGCGGCTGGGAACTTGGCAGAGGAAGCTGATAACGCCCATCTATCGAGTCAGAGCTGTCCTTTTCCAGTGTGCTTCTAGCACATGATTTTTAGACAGGTTTCTCTTCCTTGAGTTCTTTGGCAAAGCTTAAGTGGTTCCTGACTTCTGCTGGTTCACAGAAAATCCACAAAGGGTTCTAGAAGAAGCAGAATAGGAGAGATAGACTAGGGATAGATAGGAGAGGCATGCTTAATAAACTTGTTTTCTCTTTGAATTGCAAGTAGAGGGTATCAGAAAATGGTGATATTCTTTGCCATCCTGACAAATGATCTAATAAACATAATCATGAATTTTCCATATCTGAAGCTAGGGATGTATGTAGCTCAGTTGGAGTAGTGCTTACCTACCATGCATGAAGACCAGAGTTTGATCCCTAGCACCTCATAAACCAGGCATCATAACACATACCTACAATCCCAGCTCTCGGGAGGTAGAGGCAGAATCAGAAGTTCAAGGTCATCTTAGTTATATAGAAATTTGTTGTCATGTAGTTGAGATAGGGTCTCTCTGGGCAGTTCTAGCTGGGCTAGAACTTGCTATGTAGACCAAGCTAGCCTCAAACTCAACAAGAGCCAACTACCTCTGCCTCCCTAGTGCTAAGATTAAAGGCATGTCCCACAATTCCAGAATACATAGAGATGTTTGAGGCACTTCAGGCTATAAGAGACCCAGTCTTTAAAAAATAAATTTAAAAAAGCCATATTAGAAGTGCTTTGCTGGTTCAGGAACCATAATGCAAGAGTCAGTGAGTAGAGTAAGGCCAAGAACAGTGTGGGATTCAAGATTAATTCTTTTTAGTAATTTCATGGACTATCAATGTTGCAAATGTTATTTTAAAACACTTATTCTCTGATTACTCTTTAAGGTGAAATGTTAACCCAAGGTCATTTTGTCTTCTTAATCTGAGTGTTGAACTTAATCCATAAGAGGAAACTACGACCTAACTAAGATTATCAGAACCTTACTCTCTCAGAGTATTAAGAAATAAGATCTATGCTTCTATGGGCTAAGTAGGACAATGTGGGAGGTTCATGCCTCCATTTCATTTATATTGCTATGAGAAAGGATTCTGACCATAAGCTACTTAGCAAGCACTGGGTTTACTGGGCTCACAATTCCAGATTGTAGTTCATTGTTCAATAAAGGCGGATCACAAACAACCAGTCACACAATACCCACCATCAAGAGCAGAAAGAAACAAATGCACAGCCTGTCTGTTTTCTGTGGTTTAGATCTCTCTTTTCCTATAGAATTCAGGACCCCTGGCCTAGAGAATGGTGCCACCTGCAGTGGGCTGGCTCTCTTATATCAATGAAGACAGTTTCCCACAGACTCACCTACAGACCTACCTGATCTAGATAATTTTGCAAATGAGGCTTTCTTCCCAGGTGAGTCCAGGTTGCAGCAAGCTAACAAATAAAAAATTAGCCAGAGCAGTGCCCATGCCACCCTTGGGATCAGGAGGCTGGATTCTCTTGCAGACAGACAAGGAACTGTGATAAACAGGCTCGGAAATGTTGGGCCTCTGTCTTAGCCGCTGTCATGAACTGACTAGAGTGCCAGTGCACATGGAATTTCAGACCAGTTCCTTTTTTTCTTTCTTCCTCTTGAAGTAAAGTTAAAACATACACACAGTGCATTGTTACACAATAATTATGCAAGCTTGAGTGAACAGCTCAAGGAATCTTCATGTATGTGGATAACCTATTAACCACCATCTGTACATAACCTATGAGCCTCAAATCCCTCTTAGGAACTGTCTGTCTTTGGTGCAATGCACCCTCTGTACCAGTTCCTCTAGTGACCACTACAAGCCATGGGTAGTATTTCCCATAGCCTGTGCTCTGTCTCAGTCAGGTTGGGTATGCCCATCACTCACCTCATCTAGAGGAGTGTGTACTCCTCCTCTGCCCAGCTTCTTTAAGCATTTTGTTTTCTGTAGCAATAAGTTCTTTCTATTGCTGTATAGTGTTGCACTGTGTGACTGTTCTGTGGATATCATTATCATTCTCCTCAACTGCTATAAATATTCTTGTATGTGCCATTGGGTGGACATAAGCACTCACTCATTTCTTTTGGATGGATTCCTAGAAATGGAAACACTATATCATACAACGGGAAGATATTTAATTTTGATAATGTTTCCCAGGTGACTATATTAATTTTGCCCCCGATAAACTATATGTGGCAGGTCTGGCTGTTTCCCTCCCTGGCTCTTGGAATGATCAGCTCTATGGAGTTTAGAGCTCCTGGAGAGGGTCATCTCATCAGGCTTCAGTGCTCTTCCTGGGCATCTTGAAGATTCTAGGAAAGAGATTAGCAGAATGTTTCTTGCTTCACTCCAAGGAGTGGCAGGAATGGGATGCATGGCTTGGGAAGTGAGGCAGTCACTGAGCCCTGCTTGCTTAGGTCAGATGGCTTTGTGGTGGCTGCTAGAGGAACTGGTATAGAGGATACATTGCACCAAAGGCAAACATCCCCAGGACAGATGTGAGGAGTGGTGGGAAGGGCTGGAATGAAGAAAAGAGATAAGAGAAGGAAATGAAGATTGAAAGTTAGTAAGATGCCTCCATCTGTCAACATGCTATCGGGCACCAGCTGCAAAGTGGTGGAAGGTTAGCATGCACACTGCTCTCCATAGAAACAATGCTGCTTGCCTTTCCCTTTGCTGTTCAAGGCAGGATCTACTGGGAATAAATGAGAGGCAGGCTTTTGATGGCAGGGCTAGAAGCTTCGGGGGAACACAGAAGGAAGAAACAGCTCACATGGCAGAGATTCAAGCTAAGGATGGGCTCCAAGATAATGGCTGCTAGGCGCAGCATAGCTCAGTTGATACAGTGCCTGCCTGACATGCATGAAGCCTTGGGTCTGATTCCCACCATGGTAGTGCATACCTGTAATCTCAGCACTAAGGAAGCAGAAAGCAGGTGAATCAGAAAGCTCAAGGTGATTTTCAACTACATAGTGAGAGCACTGTTAGGGCACTGAAGCCTGGGGATCTTCTTGGAGCAAAATTTTCTTGGCTGGGAATTGAGGATTCCAATGCCTAAAGCCTTCCTTGGCTCCCAGTTGCTTTATACTGTTCGGTTTCTTTTTTTTTCTTTTGTGTTTGGGGTTTGTTTGTTTGTTTGTTTGCTTGCCTGCTTGTTTTGAGATAGTGTTTTCTGGTGTATCCCTGGCTGTCCTGGAACTCACTCTGTAGAGCAGGCTGGCCTTGAACTCAGAGATCTTGCTGCCTCTGTTCTTTTTTTTCATAAAACTATTATCTTTTTGTTTGCTTATTTGTTTTAATTTTCTTTATACTTGTGAATTTTATACATGCATATAATAAAATATGATCATATGTATCCCATTCTTCCCCTAGCCCCTCCCATATCCCCGTCAACATGCCCTCCCAACTCCATAGTGGAGTATATGTTACATTAAGTCCAGTTAGTGCTGCCCACATGTACAGGGGTGTGGGTCATCCACATAACATGGAGAAGCTACCAGTGGCCATTCCTCAGAATGAATGGTTCTCTCTCTTCCAGGAACTATACCTGCTACTACCTCCTCAGGAAGGGCTGGGCCTCCAGATCATTTCTCCCATCCGTGCTGGAGTTTTGGCTGGCTTGATCTTGTGTGGGTAACCACACTACAGTGAGTTCACAAAGAAGATCACTGTGCACCGTCCAGAAGACAGCATTTCATAGTGCTCCTTCCTTCTCTGGCTCTCATTCTGCCTCCTTTTCCAAGGCACAAGGGATGGCGCTGGTGCTGGTGCTGGTGGTGCTGCTTGTGGTGCTGGTGCTGGTGGTAATGATGGTGGTGGTGGTGATGGTGGTGGTGGTGGTGATGATGGTGATGATGCTGATGATGCTGTGCTGATTCTGGTGTTGGTGTGATATAGATTTCTCCAGTTTAGGGATGAGTATAAAAAGTTCTCCTGGCTCTGAAAGAGAAGTCTTTTTTTTGCTTCTTTAGCCCATTTGTCTAGCATAACCTGAACTCAACTCTTCTCATACATTCTTTCTCCCAGGAAGCCTTCCCACCAACTCTTCTACCTGAAAACCTATTTCTCACCTTGACCAAAGCTCCATGGTACAGTTCCTGCCTTGCTCCCTACTCTATCCTTGGCACCTGCCCCAAAGCCTGGCACATGGCAGATGCTGTATAGGTGATGGCTGAATGAACAGATTATAGCTTCCTGGGCTTTTGAAGAAATGAATGTACAGTCGCTGATTAAACTCACACACTGTAATGGATAGCTAGCTGTTCTAGCCATGCCCTGAAGCACCGCCCCTAGAGAGGTAGCAGGTAACTATTACACCTGCCTATGACCTTGAAGTTCATGCCCCTAGGGTGTGGCCACTCATGACCCTTAAGATGTGGGATACATGTACACAGTGCTCTCTTCACTACCTCATAGTTTTGAAGGCCAGTATGGACCATGGCAGATCTCACCAGAGAACAGCGTTGGACCATGCCTCACCCTTCCAGGATCCTGCAACAAATTCTTTTATTCTGTCTTGTGAGTTAACCCCCAAATGAATTCCTTTGCTCACTGAGCAGACTCCATAGATTGCTAGTGGTATTTCTCCCTTTAACACTCTTCTCATTCCTCATCATTTCTCTGCAGTGTTTTAAAAGAAGACAAGCCAGTCTTCCAATTCACCAATGTGAGCTCCTGCTCCGTGTCTTACCAATAAGCTAACAAACATTCGGAGATCCCTAGCAAGGAAAGAAAGAAGTGCAATGCCCTGAGCCCCTCAGCCTGTTGCTGCCCCAATTTCACCAGATTAAAGGGGACCAGAGATGTCCTGGTGTACATCCTCTTCACCTTGCAGCCAGGCAGCAGTGAGGGGAGGTAGAGGCAGACTTTGTCCCCTTCCCTCATGGATTCCACAAGGCACAAAACCCCACTGAGCACAGGCCCCTGGAACACAGCAGGGCTCCTGCAGCAGGGCTCCAGCAGCAGGGCTGGTTCCAGAAGCCTCAGCTCCTTTGCTTCAAAATCAGAGGTAGGTCTGTCCTCCCTGGGGCTGGGCCTGCAGATGGATGGCTTTAATTTGATCTGAGTAATTCATAAGGTAGCTCCAGTGCCCTTATCAGAGCTGTCACTTGGTAGGAACATAAAATCAAAGGCAGGCCTCAGAGACAAGCTGTGATTGCCAGTTTTCGACTGTTCTCAGCACAAACTGCTAGACGCAGGGCTCTGAACTCATCTTCCTGGCCTCAAATTAAAGCAAAGACATGATGATTCTCTCCATCACCAGCTGAAAAGCAGCTTTCTGGCATTCGAAGCCCTCTGTCAGAAGAAGGGACCTGCATCCTTAGTTCAGTTGTCACTGTCCCTCATAGCTGGGGGGCCCTGAACAGCTTAGCCCTGCTTTCACACCTTTGAAAGACATTCTCCATCCACATTCATTTAGCCTGGGTCCCTCTCATCACTGCAGTCACAGTCACTTGGCAAACCTGTTTGCCCCTGATGTCATCTGCAAATACTCACCTGTCAGCCCCTGCCTCGGGGAGTACACCGTGCCCCGGCAGAAACCAGAAAGCCACGCTTACTGTCTCCTGAGCCCCTATTCACTTAGCAACACAAAATTGGAGTTGATATCTGGTCTCCCCTTTAGAAGGGATGAGTCTAGGCTCTACTGCCTTTATTCTCCTCCCAGAGTAGTGAACACAGTAGACTCAATAATTACAGAAAAGGGCTCTCAATGAAAAGGGATTTTGCAGTTCTACTATAATTCAGTCCTGAGTCTCTAATAACACTACAAACAAAACTGTAATTAATTAGAAACCTAATCTGGGCCTGTAACTGTAGAGTCCTGACCACTGTGTGTGTGTGTGTGTGTGTGTGTGTGTGTGTGTGTGTGTGTGTGTGTGTATGTGTACACTGACCTAACCATCAGCGGGGTCTTTGAAACTGTAACATAAAGGCTGTGGTCAGAGGCATTAGCTCAGCATTCCCTTTGAAACAAATATGCTGGACTTCAGAAAATTGCCTCAGATTACTTTGACTTTTTATGTCTCTCAAACCCTTTTCAGAAAATTTCTTTCTCCATGTTGACTTCTTGACTGGCTTCCATGTGCAGCCATGTGGGCCATGGTTGTCTCGGGTGGCTTCACCTTGGACATGGCAGAGAACACAGATAGCAGATCCACCTCTAAGACATAGGAAGTACTACCATACAGCACTGGGCACGTACAGACAGAGGAAAAAACGAATTCCTGCTTTCAGAGACTCAGCCAGTTCTAGATGCAATCTGGTGATGAATGGTGATATATCTGAAAATTATACTCACAGGTCCATGGCCTTGGAGACAGTTGTTTACAAAGGGCAGGACAGTGATTCCAGAGTCACTGATTGACTGTTCTGAAGCTAGACAACTTCTGCTCACACCATGGCCCTGCATAGGGAGGCTATTCTTTCCATCATGCACCTGGAAGGAAAATACGCATGAAGGACTTAGGACATATCAGTGTGGAGCCATGGGTTGACATTCCTGATCTTGTTGATTGGTGATGATCACCCAGGAGATACACACTACTGTCATCTGCACTTCCGAGAACAGCATGAAACATGAAGATGTTGAGAATCACACTGCTTTCTGCTCCCATAGGAGATAGTCAGATGTGGCTGCAAGATGGGACCAGGAGGCTCGAGAATCAAAGTTCGTATGCCTGAAAGTCCTTGCGTCCAGAGCACTGCCCTCCTTACAGGTCAGTGCCACGGTGGTTTAGAGGCAGAAGACAAGTGAGGGGCAGCAGCCTTAGGCCAAACCTTCACTGGGTTTGGGCAGGAAAGGCAGGAGTGAACACAGTTCAGGACGGCCTAGTTGGATCATTTCAGGGACTCTGACTCCCAGAGGTGAGGGCTAGTTGCCTGGTGCCAGGATGTGCTTGTCAGGCAGAGGAAGGCTGGCTTTGGTTTACACTTCAAAAGCATGCTCTTGGCTGAGTAGTAAGAACTCACTAGTCCCAAGAGAAAGATTTGTTTTCCTGATGTTCTCATGTTATGTGAAAATAAATATATATGTAGACATGCATATACATGTACCCCATGAACAAGATCAAGCAATGCATACTTAGCAAACTCAGACTGCCAGACCTAGGGATGCGTTCTAAGTCTGTGGAAGGTAAGACAACACCAGTGTGGCCCATGGTTGGGAACAAGCAAGGCTAAAAGGATGAGAGAATGCACTATGGAAGACTAAGGCTAACACCCCATTCTGTCTCGCTTTAGACCCTCAGTGCAGACCAGGAGCCACCATTAGAGAGCAAGTTTTCCTGGGCAGGTATCCTTAGGAAGCTGTAGGGGGAGAGTAGAGGATGAGCCACAGGGCAGGAAGGAAAGTCAGTGCCAGGCTGTTCCTGAGACTTATGTGTGGCTGCTGCTGGAAGGGATGACCTCACACGTTCGGGACACTTTGCCGAGCTGTTCACCTGTGGCACTGCGGAGTCTGTCTTTTAACATTCACTTAGCAGTTGTCAGCTCTCATCAGATATGGACTATCTCAGTACGTTCAGGTCACGCCTGTCTGTAGTCTGCACTACACAGCTGTACAAACTTTTATGACTCTGGAAAGACCCTGAGTCAGAAGGCTGTAACTTCACCTTGAGCTCATCAGGTAAGGTAGCTCTGCAGGTGTTCACAGCAGCTACAGTTATTCCTGAGGTCAGTGAGGGGGTGTAACACACCGAAGCACCAGGGATACCTGTGGCATCATTCAGATAAATCTCCTTTGGATGCACTCCATTGTGTTTTTATTTTGTTTTGTTTTGGTTTGGTTTTTTGTTTTGTTTTGTTTTGTTTTGTTTTAACCAAGCACAGATTGTGGCTTAGGCATTTGTGCTACCTTGGTCAGCATAAAACCTTGCCCTTACCTCCGAAAGCTTATACCTTAATGAAAGTACAGCTTAGTCACTTCTCAAACAGGACTCTCCTCAGTGTTCACCATGTATACAGAACCCCACATTCAAAAACTACCCACTGCTGAGTCCATTCTTGGCCACATATCTTACTAGTTTCTTCAGAATTGGCTGTGTCCTGGAAACGTCCAAGCATTTTCCTCTTCAGCTTTAGTTGGCAGAATTTCATTACTTTAGCCTCATTTCAACTACCAGAAAGAATTGTGTGCTTTTCCTCTGGGCCCCAAAACATTAGTCAAAAGGAAATGAACATGAGGAAGAGAGGGGAAAACCCACAGACGCAGTATCATTAGGATCGTCTGTTCTGGAACCAGCTGCCCACACTGTCATTTCCTCTTTGTGCATATTTACTCAAAGCCCTTTAGTTCTACCCCAAGTTCCAAGGTTTGCTTTCTTGGGAAAAAAAAAGAAGTGAGAAAAAAAAAGACTTATAAAAGTCTAAGGTTTTCAGCTAAAGTTTGGTAACTTCAGGTAAGCAAAATCCAGGAATAAGTTTCTGGTGTGGAATAACAACTTTTAATAAAAAGAACAAAGTAGGGTTCTAAAAAGGATACAAACATTGATTACTAAACAGGATACAAACATTGATTACTATGTTATAATCAATTTGAGACAGTTACTTTAACAACAGGGAACTAACAGGAGGCATCGTGTGGAAGACTATTAGTAAACACTGACATACAAACATGTATGATATACTATGGTCCTGAAGATGCTCATTATGAAAATGGGCACATCCACACTGTTAATCTTCATTATGTTTATCTAAACCACTTCATTTCACACCAGTTAGCTAGGCTGAATCCACAAGAGAGGTTTGTGCTAAGGAAACAAACTTGTAGAATAGCTTACTTTAACACGACCTAAAACACTACCTTGTGTTATAGACCATCATCGGTCGGGAACAGAAGGTAAGAAGTATCAAGGGTGATCTGTGAGGCCAGGCCACAAGCACAACTAAGACATATATATCTCACATGTCATGTCAGGAGCACGCCAGGCTGGTGCCCTCACAGGTGTAAACACTGCATAAAGCACAACCTATATATGTGTGATGTTTAAAAACCTGTGATTAGACCTGGAAACTTCCAACCACAACTATGAGGTGACCTTTGCTACAGGACAAAAGGAAGAAAGACTGCATCCATTTCTAGGAAAGACATGGAAGTCTTTAAGACAGTGAGTATTGCTTCCATAACCATTGGATAGCTCTTGATTTAAAAAAGAAAAAGCATTCCTTTTCCATTATGCCTTGATTGGAATACACCCCTTATGATTTCCTCTAGTCACCAAACTTTACATGGCATAAGAACTACTTGTGAAATATCTCCAAACCTGTGTATGTGTGACCATTTCTGTGAGACAGTCCCCTGCTGAGATTTCAGTGTAGAGATGTAAATAAGTTGTGACTGCATGGTGCTGCAAATGTAATAAGATAAGAAAAAGAAAAACAGAATGAAAGTCAGAAAGAAAGACACTGTCACTGTTTGAAAATGGTGTGAGAGCAACGAGAGGACCTGAGGGGATTTTAGAATTCACAAGAAGTTTTAACAAACACTCAAAAATCAGTAACATTTTCTGTAAAACAAAGCTGACCCATAATAAATATGACAGAACAGTAGCTTCTTGGCTACAGTAGAAATGATATTCTGAAAACAAATAGTTCTTAGACTTTAAGTTCACAAAATTTGACCAAATAACATAAAATAAAACTTAATAAAGGACTAAGAATTCTACAGTAAGGTATTTGTTTTGGGGAATGGAAAATACTTTCATATAACAACTCATGCTTTATAACAGTCATTGCAACACTGAAAAATTAAAAACCTAAGTCTCCGTTAGTACAGGATTAATTAAATAAACTATGGAACAATGTTGCTAAGAAATTCTATTATGTAGCAGGTAAAAAGATTGAGTGTAAACATGGAAAGATGTATAAGGTATATTGCCAAGGAAGACAAGCGGTCTGCAAGACAATGAATTCAGAACCATCTTATTTATTCAATAACATCCATACCACAAGGCTTATTTTTCATTGTACATCGTTTGTGCATGTGTTCAGATGAATAACAGCATTGGAAAGATGCACACTAAACCAAAAACATCAGGGACCCTCCAAGACAGAAATTACTCTTACCTGTTTGCTTGAATACATGATACATGTGTGTGTGTGTATGTGTGTGTGTATACATACATATACATAGGTCATATGCATGCATTATCCGACTGAAGTAGCATACTCATGATGGAAAAGGCAGAAGAGGGAACGTGATACAGCTATGCACTTCTAGTACATGCCCTTGAGACTCCCCATATCCTTTTTGAGCCTGGTCAGTGTCCCAGCCTGAGGTGACAATAGGGAATGAGTAAGTTACAGCTCCCTAGAGCACATATCCCCACCTAGCAGAAGCTTTCCCTGAGGCCAGAACAATCCTTGTTATATTCCCACCTCTAGGGGCTCATCTGCCTTTTCCCTGTTCTGCTGAATTTTCTCTGAGTAATTATCAACTAGAAGACACACCCTGAGCACTGCTATGAGTAAAATATTGTGCTAGGGCCTTTGTGATCCAGATACCATTGACTGTTGACATTATAATCCTCAGTAAGAGAACCGAGATCAGAAAACCCAAGAAGTAGTAGTCCAAAGCCAAGATCAGGGCTCCAGAGAGGTGACGGGCAGAGGAGGCTAAGTTACTCTCACCTGTGCCCTGAAGTCACTCACAGAACTTTCTCACTGACCTCACCTGAGCTCCTGTGCCTATTAGAAAATCCCCTCAACTTAGCTTTCTCCTCTTAAGAAGCAGCTGAGGTCTTTTCTAGTGCCAGGGACAGTGCTGTGCGTTTCATTTTAATTATTTCACCTGTGGTTTGCATGCAATTGCTTTATTGTAGCTTTTGAGACAAGGTCTCGTTGTAGCCCAGGCTGATGTTGATAATGACTTTGAAATTCTCATCCTTCTGCCTCCACATTCTGAGTGTGGAGATTACAGGTATGTGCCCACACACCGTTTAGAGTCCTGAGGATCAAACCCAGGGCCTCATGCACGTACTCTGCCCAGCAAGCTACACCCACCTCCCTTGTGTGCAGTACCTGCATTGACATCATAAACAGCATTGGAAGCAAGCACAGTTCAGTCATCTGCCCAAGGCCACTAAGCCTCACAACTTTAGTGAGTATGAGTCAACTACTTGCTTATACAAACAAGACTAGAGAAAGAGTTTTGTATTTGTAGGAAAATGGGGAATGAAGTGGCCCCAGAGAGGCCTGTGATTTCAAAGAAAAACAAATCCCATGGAAAGAAAAAAAACTGCAGCTGTTCCTGAAAGGACCAGATAAACCAATGACTTGTATTCTCAGTTATTAAAATGGCCCGGCTACCATAGCAACAAGTGCAGTGAGTGCTTGCACTCCCTCCCAAGACAGAATATTGTATGGCTCTATTACAGGGCACACTTGGAGCACCACATAAACAATGACAGGCATTTTTCTGTCTCTCTGAGAAAGGATGTTTCTATTTTCCCTCATTATAAGCACACAGTTCCCATTTATTCCTCCCTGGTTTGGGAGAGGGGTGGAGAAGAGACGGGAGATAGGGGCAGGTGGAGCTAAAGTTGGTAGATCCTAGGGAACTGGACTGGCCACTCTGCTAAGCTCAGAATCACACGGACTGCTTTCTTTCCAGGTCCTCTTCCTCCTCTTTCCCTCTTCTGCTGCTGCCATCACCATTCAAAGCCTCTTCAAAGCTCCTCCCTGAGCCCTGGAAAAGTGTGTGGCATCTGTGGGCAGTGGTGGAGAGAAAGGACTGTGTAGAGATGAAGTCCCCAGAATTCCATCTTGGAGCACCATCTTCGAGGACAGTTAGAAAACAAACTGTAGCTGTGTTCTGAACCAGTGTTATCCTGTAACCAAGCATTTCAAATGAGGGCTGGCACATGAGTGGAAAATGAAGACGACTTCCATCTGAGTCTGGGATTAGGGACAGAGACAACCAGAAATGGATACAGAGCGAGGGCATGAGCACTACAAACTGTCCTGGAAGGGGTCAAGCCTAGTGGCGGCTGGTGGAACATGACTCAACTGAAGCTTCTGGATTGGGGCCATGCTACCAACATGTGAGATGAGTTTTCTGGGGAGACTGACTGTAGCACAAATTGTTAGAAGGTCTTATCTGTAGCTGGAGTTTTCCTGCCTGGCCCACAGTCAGGATATATCTCTTTCACCTGCCAGTCCCACAGCCTCTCAGACCCGACCAAGTAAACACAGAGACTTATGTTGCTTTCAAACTGTATGGCCGTGGCAGGCTTCTTGCTAACTGTTCTTATAGCTTAAATTAATCCATTTCCTTTAATCTATACCTTGCCACATGGCTCGTGGCTTACCGGCATCTTCACAAGCTGTTTCTCATCATGGCGGCTGGCAGTGTCTCTCTTACTCAGCCTTCCACTTCCCAGCTTTATTCTCCTCCTTGCCCCGCCTATACTTCCTGCCTAGCCAACGGCCAATCGGTGTTTTATTGATTAATTAGCAACACATTTGCCATACATCCCACAGCACTTATCAATAAAAACAAACCTGGAGCCAGGTATTGGGGTGAATGCTGGAAGATCAGAGAAGCAGAACAAGCCACAGCCACCTCACCTTGTCAGTTCCTCAGCTGATCCTGTTTCCTCAGACTGGAAGCCTCTGAGTCCTCATCCAGAATGAATCTCAGCTGAACTGCTGCTAAAAGCCTAAAAACTTAACCAGGCTCTAGTTCCTGGTCCTCACGCCTTATATACCTTTCTGCTTTCTGCCATCACTCCCTGGGATTAAAGGCTCACTTCTTGGGATTAAAGGCATATGTCACCATGCCTGGCTATTTCCAGTGTGGCTTTGAACTCACAGAGATCCAGACAGATCTCTGCCTCTGGAATGCTAGGATTAAAGGCACATGTGCGTACCACCATTTTCTGGCCTCTGTATCTAGTGGCTGTTCTGTTCTTTGACCCCAGATAAGTTTATTAGGATGCACAATATTTTGGGAAACACAATATCACCACAACTGACTTTTGATGAGGATCAAAATTATGCAAAAAGATGAGGAAACTGATCTTCAGCAGACAGGCTTACCTTTGCCAATCGCATGAAGGAAAAAACAAAAACAAAAAAAGCAAAATAAAACAAAACAAACAAAAAACTAGGAAATGATCTTGTCGACAGTGTGCTGAAGCCAACCTGGGTAAATCTGCTGGATAGTAGAACCAATACAGATGATAACAGAGCCAAAGGACATATTCCTGACACCATCCTTTGAGCACATGGACCCAGCCATGTGTGGACTGTACTCTCTGGGCTTCTCATTGTACCAGCCAGAAAACTGCCTGCTTGTGTTGCTGGAGAATTTCTCTCCAGCTCCCGCCACCAAGTCCCGCCAGTCTCAGAGCCCACTTATAAAATAAACACACAGACTCTTACATTATTTAAACTGCTTGGCCATTAGCTCAGGCCTATCATTGTCTAGCTCTTACTCTTATATTTAGCCCATTTTTATTAATCTTTACTTTGCCACGTGGCTTGTGGCTTACCGGTACTTTACATCTTCCTTGTCCTGATGGCGGCTGGCAGTGTCCCTCCCTCAGCCTTCCACTTCCCAGAATTCTTTTCCTTGTCCCGCCTATACTTCCTGCCTAGCCAATGGCCAATCAGTGATTTATTTACTGACCAATCAGCAACACACTTGACATACAGACCATCCCACAGCACTTCCCCTTTTCTTTTCTTAAAAAGGAAGGTTTTAACTTTAACATAGTAAAATCACATATAACAAAACAATTATCAAGCAAGAATTACAGTTACAATATTAAAGAAGAGATCCTATCTATCTTATATTTGTAAGTTTAAGGTTTTATATCTAACTTATCTTTTATTATAACTAAGGAAAATTGTAAGTATCTAGTCTTTAACCACATCAAAGACCTCAGAAGGATATACTACTACCTGAGAAATGGAGAAGGATATAAGCAACTTTTAGGAGTCTTGTAGGGTAGACAGAGACAGCTGGCAGCCTGGACAGTCATTCAAAGTTCTCTTGTAAAGTTGGGGCATCTGTCTTCAGCCCACAGGCCTAGAGTCTCTTATTCACTTTTCTCTGTGTCTTGTAGAATGTCTGGCAGTTTTCTCTGCAAAGCAGGAACCTGAAGGACCATTTTGTCAAGCAAAGTTCAGTGGTCACCTTTGTATGGGTCCTGCATGTCCAGTTGATCAGGCAGTCCAGGCAAGAACAGTTTCTTGCCCAAATGGCTATTTTTGTCAAGGTGAAGATAAACTCCGTATGGAGTGTCTTCGATGCCCATCCTCCTCTCTGAAGTAAATCAGTGCTGTCAGGAGCAGACATGTCTCACTGTCCAGAAAGTCTAAATTTTTAAAACATTTTAAATGCCATATTCTGTAGGTCTTTGAAGTGTTTGAAGACTACCTATCTATCTGAAATATAACTATGTATACCTAGAAGACTTAACTAACATGGCTACAAATATGATTATCATAGATGACTAATTATTAATCTATTTTTTAATTATCCATTATAATTTTAAATGAGTTACATAAACATAATACCTCAAACAAGAATAGAAATATATATACAGTATAACAAAATTAAGTTTAAATTTGTATCAATAAACTAAAATCTATAGCAATGTAAAACATTTTAAACAAGTTGTTACTCTTTAAAAGTAGGTTCATTAATCTACCCTTTCATCCTATCATATCTAAACTATCCCCTTTTTTTGTTTAGAAAGAGATTGTATTTATAATCAACCTGCTTTAAATAAAAATATTGTTTTTTCTCTGTCCCACAGCAGAGGGCTCTTCTGATTTGGGACACAAGAATCTCTTAACCATTTTTTTTTTTTTTTGAGCAATATGTCTGGGTTTAGAGGGGGAGTGAGCCAATTCCATCTCTAAAGCCAGCTTGGTATATTTGGGAATTTGGGCGTAGCTTTTCTTACTACTTCCTGCTGGAGGGGGGCGCTGTATCTTCTGGAGACAGAAAGAAAATTTTAGGATCATGGAGTAGTCCGTGAGGCTGTATATCTGAGCCAGTTGCCTTGGAACCATTCTGGATGTTGGATCATCTGGGCCATGGTGTCATCGGAGACCTTTCAGGTGGTCTTGGCTGGTCAAACCTGATGTATCTTAATCTGGAACAAATCCATAGTCTCTGGCTTTCTGTGGAAATAAGAGCAGAGACTCTTTTCTAAAGCAACATATCCTTATATCCAAATTTTGAAGTCAAGGTACCTTTAAAATATACATTTTGGCATAACTCAACAGCTTTTACAATCAAATGTTTTTCTGTAGTTACGAATATCAAAGAGAACATAATCCAGATTCTCTGTGTGGTAGTCATCTTTACGTGGCTTTTTTTTTATATTAGCTTGAGCCTATTGCTTTAAAGTGCAGCCTTTTAAGCCTGAAACGGCGCAGTGGCTGCTGGCTCCGCCCACTTCAGCTTCCCAACATGGCGGCGGTCCGCTTTCCGCCAGCTCTGGGAGCCATAACTCTCAGAAATAGTGGGTCTACACTTTTACCAAAGTAGCGTGTAGCCCAGAAACCTCTTTTTTTGTTTTGTACTAGCAAAGGCTAAATTCACCACACAGTTTAATGTGCTACTTGCAGAGGCCTCATTCCCGCCATACTGCAGGTCGAGCATGCACGCCAGGAACCCGCCAGTAGCTCAAACCGGCAGCTGCCGCTTATTTGAGAGAGACAATTAGGAAGCTGTTTTTAGGTCCGTTTTAGAATCTTTTTTCTAAGTTTTTAGGTGGAAACTCTTGCCCCACGTTGGGCGCCATTTGTTGCTGGAGAATTTCTCTCCAGCTCCCGCCACCAAGTCCCGCCAGTCTCAGAGCCCACTTATAAAATAAACACACAGACTCTTACATTATTTAAACTGCTTGGCCATTAGCTCAGGCCTATCATTGTCTAGCTCTTACTCTTATATTTAGCCCATTTTTATTAATCTTTACTTTGCCACGTGGCTTGTGGCTTACCGGTACTTTACATCTTCCTTGTCCTGATGGCGGCTGGCAGTGTCCCTCCCTCAGCCTTCCACTTCCCAGAATTCTTTTCCTTGTCCCGCCTATACTTCCTGCCTAGCCAATGGCCAATCAGTGATTTATTTACTGACCAATCAACAACACACTTGACATACAGACCATCCCACAGCAGCTTGTCATTAAGCCATTTTTTAATGTATTCATTCACTTGCAGATTAATCAGTCATTCCATCCCTTGCCCTTCATTCCATGGTCCAGGTCAACAGCATCCCACTGACCCTCCCTATGTGATAAGGGAATATGTTCACACTTCAACATCCTTACGGAAGCATCAACAAGCCAATGGGAAGCGGCAGAGGGGCAGACAGTGTGAATCCTTGAAGCAGATCTTGGATGTCAGAATCTTTAAGAACCCATTGTTTTAAGGTCACTGGGGTCTCAAAGACTGAACTGACTGAGATAGAAAAATAACCCAGGCTTCTGCCATCAGAGCTATGAGGCCAATCATAGAAGAAGAAACAACAATCCATTAAGAAAGTATCTATATAGCTGGACGGTGGTGGTGCACACCTTTAATCCCAGCACTCATTAGGTGGAAACAGTCAGCTCTCTGTGAGTTCAAGACTAGCCCGATCTACAGGCTAGTTCCAGATCTACAGCGAGTTCCAGAAAAGGGCTACAAAAAGAAACCCTGTTGTGCGCGCACGCGCGCGCACACACACACACACAAGTATTTGTTCTTTGATGTCACCAGGAAACTTAAGCATTGTCTTTGAAATTTCCAAAATGGCCCAGTTTTCTAGAAAAGACATTGGAGGGTGGGGTGGCATTACTGGACTAGAACCAGCCAAGGAAGAGACATCCACTTCGGCTTGTGATATTTGGAGTGGGTTTCTGGGGCTGGGTGGCTTGCAGCCTGAAGAGGGCTTTCAACAGACGAGAAACATGCCAAGAAAGGAAACCAAGCTAAGGTCAGTTTCATCTTGACGACTCCGGTGCCACCCTTCCAGCGACAGCTCCAAGAAAGAGGGGAAAGGTTGCTGCTCTCCTTTCATTTTTACCAGTTGGATTATAAAAAGAGACAAGACTTCCCTGCTAAGGTGAAATGTTACTTCACACCATATGGAGCACGGAATGAAACTCCACGAAAACTGGGAGTTCTTTTTTCTTTAATGAGGTAATGGGGGAAAAAAATGGAGTGAGCAAGTGCTTCTGCATCTTAATAAGTACCCTCACTAGTAACCCGAAATCCCAGTTACCAACTGGAAAACCCTTGAGGACCAGGTATCAGCCTCCTAGATGTGAAGAAACAGTTCTCTAGAAGTATAGATACATGGGGAAAATCCTAAGAAGCATTCCAAAAATTCTACACTAGCACATATTTGAATAAAACAATCCTAGCAACTTAGATGTGAAAAATCAACTCATCAATTTTAATGGCATCTCTCTTAAAATGAAGACATAAGAAAGAACACCCACAATTACCCATTCTGTTTCTCCTTGTTCTACAGAGTTTTACTTAAATAATAGCAAACCAAGGGTAAGACATAGAAAGAGGGATACAGAACAGTTGTCAACCACTGTCAACATGATAATCCCCAAATCAAACTTAATAGAAATATGAACACTTTTTAAACTAATGATAAAACACTCAGACTCTAGGGAGATTGATTGTTCAGTGGGTAGTGTAATTGGTGTTTACCATGGGAACCTGAGTGTAAATGCCCAGAAGCCATGTAAACCATACATATGCATCACTGCTACTTGGAGACAGGAGGCAGAGAAAAAAATCACCCTCAAAATCTGGGATGGTTTAGAGAAAACTAGTGATAAACACTGTGGTAAACAATAAAAGATTCTGCCTCAAAAATGGGGAAGACAAGGATCAACACTAAATTGTCTCTGACCTCTTCAAGTGTACCATGGTACCATGGGACAATAGGCCCCCACATACACATGAACAGGCACAAACACACACAAACACACACACACACACACACACACACACACACACACACACACACGTAAAAACATAAAACCAATGACACATTTATTTTTACACCAAAAATAACAAGATCACGATAGAAAGGAAGCCAGTTAACAATGGAAGAAAATGCCCATTACTCCTTTACCTGCCTCTGAGCACTTGAATCTAATATTAATCCCTCTGGTCCTCAGCTGGCCCAGCTGTAAAATAATATTAGGAACATTGAGATCACATGCTCATGAGCAGATATAGTCACACATGTGTGGCACCTAGAATGAGGTCTGCGTTTCTTAAGCAGTCAATAAAGGTGAGTTCTCTGGTTGAGGCTGTTGTCTCTATGGTGCCTTACCACAAAGGCATGCATTTAACCATGAGGAGAACATCACTCAACTATCAAAGAAACCACCCAACCCATGACGGCCCAAAGCTACAAACCCAGCTGCTACCTAGAAAGACAAACAAGAAAGTCAAATGTAACTAGTCTAGTGACTGAAGTGTGCAAAGAGTAAGGACCCACACTCACGACTTTGTGCTTTTCTGATGGCCACGCAGCTTCTCTTGCAGCGGCCTCCTCTATTATCAACCAGGAAGGCAGGCTCTGTTCTCTACTTGGTCCATGGTATTTCAAGTCTCTGCATGACATTGTGAATAGGGAATTTTCAGCATCTGTGAAATGTTTGGGGGCTGAGAAAAAAAACTGCTTTAAAATTTAAAAGAACACTGCAAAATTGGATTTAACTACTATTTAATTAAATGTCTACAAAGTCTAACATCATGCCAATTCTTTGACAGGTAGAATTAATTTCATAAAAATGTACCCTATTTAGAAACATTTTGGATATACTTTTCTCTGATGTATGTTTCTGAACACACACACTGGAGAAAACTTGAAATGATTGCAGAGAAATTGAAATCACCAATAAATTGTCTTGCAGTTAGTCAGAATCATTTTTTTTTTTTTTTTTTGGTTTTTCGAGACAGGGTTTCTCTGTGTAGCTTTGCGCCTTTCCTGGGACTCACTTGGTAGCCCAGGCTGGCCTCGAACTCACAGAGATCCGCCTGGCTCTGCCTCCCGAGTGCTGGGATTAAAGGCATGCGCCACAGAATCATTTTTTTTTAAAAAAAAGATAATAGGGGTTGGGGATTTAGCTCAGTGGTAGAGCACTTGCCTAGCAAGCGCAAGGCCCTGGGTTCGATCCTCAGCTCAAAAAAAAAAAAAAAAAAAAAAAGAAAAAGATAATAAAAATTCTGTTTGAAAAAATGCTCAAGAGAATGAGATATTTAAGCATATTTTTAAACTTTGTTTTAGATGTGGCCTTGCTATATTACCCACTGGCCTCAGACATGCCATCTTCTGGGGTGACGGAGGAGGGCTGGGAGTAAAACAGTCTAGGCCAGGTTGGTCTTCATAGAAAGCACCAGGTCAGCCAAGGCTACATAGCAAGACCTTGTCTCAAAACAAAACAAAACAAAAACCAAGTGTGATAGCTCATATTTGTAATCCCCGTACTGGGGAGGTAGAGACAAGTGACTGCCCAGAGTCCACTGTCCAATCAGCCTAAATTAACCCAAAAGCCTCAGGTTGATGGGAGCTGAGAGACCTTGCCTCAAAAAACAAAACACAGCAATAACAATGTAGATGTTTCCAACACTCAGTGTTGTCCTGCAGCCTGCACAGGTATGCACAGTTTCATATATACACATGCACACCACACACACCGTAAAGAGAGAAGGGGAGAGAGAGAGGGAAAAAAGAATCACAATCTTCCTGTTTCAGCCTCCCAGTGCTGAGACTTACAGAAATATAACATCACCCTGACCAGAGAACATGATATGTAACATAAAGCGAGATGCTCCTTAAACAGTTTTATACAATGCAGAGAGAACTTTAAGAAGAGTTACCTAGGAGTTGGGCAAGCATTCAGACCACAGACCACATTTGTTAAACTGGGAGATGGGTTGAAAAGATCAAAGAGTATTCTAAAAACAGTGAACAGAAGGCCCAAGACATAAAACAGAAAAATTACAGCCGCAAACTTAGTCCTTCTCTCAGGAAAGTCTTATATCATCAGCTGCATCGTTTCTGGGCCTTGTGCTATTCTATTGGCTTCCCCTGTGTCTCTCCTGTCTGCCCAGGGAACAGTAAACCCCTGAGGTCATGGACCATCACCACTGCCTCATTGCATCTCACCTTTGGACATGCAAGTCCTCAGTTAGTATCTACTTTTCAAACTAAACATTAAGGGAGGCGAGCACTCTCATGCACATAAAAAAAGAATGATTCTCCCAAGTTTGTTCTTAGCAACCTAAGAACAGACCAGAAGCTTTGAATGGTGAAACTCTGCTGGGAAATTGCATTTGCACCAACATCCGTTGTTTCTTTGTTCCTTGCTTGGAATACGTTTCTCCCTGGGATATGAGCGTATAACAAATAAATCCTAAAGTACGTTATTTTCTTGCCCAAATTCAGTACTTACCTCTGGTTGATTTCTTAGCTAAAATTACTTACAGGAAGGAAAACTGCCTAAGTGTCTTTGATTATTATGGAATATTTAAACCCTCACCAAGCTGTGTCAACCTAGTTATTTATACACACACACAAAAGACAAAACACATCTCAAAAGACATTGCATTTAAGCATGATGATGCCTTACAGTTTATTTTTGATAGGGGAAATGAGAATTATTACTACCTATGTGGGTTCCTACCTAAGAATTAGCCTGGCTCTGTGGGTTTCATAACTGCAGTGCTGGTATGCAGAAATCCAAACTCATAGAAGTGATTTGCTCTAGTTTATGGACTCCCCCACACCTGTGACAGGAAGGAACTCAACTACATAAGCTATACGTCCCTAAGCTTTTTGTTTCCTGCACTCCCAGAGAGAAGAGATATGTATTCACAGACTGAAGTCACGATGCCCCAACCATGGTTGCCAGTCTAATGACATTGATTTTATGTGATTTTTTTCTTTTCTCTTTTTCTGCTTCTTACCCATAAAACAGGAAGTCAAGAGTTGTCTTGGACTTCAGTTCCAGAAACAGTAAAGAACCAATTGTTTTAGGCATTGCTACATTCACTCCCTCCTGCCACTGACCTCCTACCAAACAACACACCCTCAACCAGAATGCAAATTGTCATAAGAGATGGAGAACTCAGGCACTGGGTCATTGAAGGTGTTAAAGAACCTGAGTGAAAAGAAAAGAATATTTTTCCTACCAACTAAGTAATTCCTCTTGGTCCTGAGCTCACAGTGAACTTTGTAACATCCTAAGCTAGTCAGACTTTGGTGACTGTGATTTAGGCTTCTCCTCCATGCATAGTGGTCCTCAGTCTGTTCACTACCATGGCGATCTCTCATTCTCTTCTACTTTACTCACGTATGTTTTCAAAACCCAGACTTATAAAAGAAGCAGCATTGGCTGCTGCCTACATCAGTCACTTTTGTGTCAGTGTGACCAAATGCTGAACAGAAGCAAGAAAGGTTGATTTGTTCCCTAGGTTCAGTGCTTTATTCCATTATAGTGGAGAAAGATGGTGGTGTTTGTGGTGGTGGGACCATATGACAGAGCCTCTCACCTCTTTGGTAACATGAAGCAGAAGGCTATCCCATAGTCAAATCCAGGATATAGCCTTTAAAGGTCCTCCCCTGGTAATCTACCACCTCAACTCTATGTCCCAAAGGTTCAACAACTACTCCTCCAAAACAGCACCATCAGTGAGTAATCACATGTTCGTACATATAAGCTTAGGAGGGGCATTTCATGGCCAAATCATGACAACATTCAGCTAACTAGTTAAGTCTTTATTTACAGTTTAGCAGACACAGATAAATACCAAGCAGCATGAGCAACATGAGAAGCTAGAGGTATGCTACTATACCAAGAGTGGAATTAACTTCATCTACAAACAGTCAGTACATACTGCATTAGGGTAGCTAAATATAGGATCCTGATACATATAAAAGACCTAAGGAATTCTAAATTTGGAATTACTATCCTAAGAGTCCCAACCTAACTGTCCCTGGGAGAACATTCCCACAGTATATTTGTGGGCATGATACTACCTTACCATGGTGTGCTTCATCAGCAAATTCCAAATGGCTGGTATATAAATTCCTTTTTTATTGCTGTAATAAAAGACCATGACCAAGGCAACTTATAGAGAGAAGGGTTTTATTTGGGCTTATGGTTCCAGAGGAATAAGAATTCATCAAAGCAGAAAAGTGATGGCCAGGTAGAGTAGAAGCTAAGGGCTCACATCTTCAACCACAAAGAGAGAAAGTAAACTAGGAATGGTATCAGATTCTGAAACTTCAAACCCCACTCTCAGGGACACTCTTCCTTTAGCAAGGCCACACTTCCTAAACACACTCAAACAGTGCCACCAACTGAGAAGCAAGTATTCAAACATTCAAGCCATCCTAGGGAGGACATTCTCACTCAAACTATAACAAATGAAATAGTTCAAGGTGTTATTGTATCTTAAGTAGGTCTGAAATTTCCATTAAAGTAACTCCATGAAGGAGACACTGAGTAATTCAGCTGCCATTCATGTAACAAAGCTTTGGAGAATGTTCACAACATGCAAAGTGCTGTCTAGGCTGACAGGTCTCCAACCCTGGAAACCATGAGGAATGCTTCTCAAGGACTTTACACTGTAGTCTGGACACACGGACGACAAAGCACAACCATGAAGGAAATCAACAGACTGGGGAACCACTAAGGGGGGTGCTGTTCACATCATGTGTTCAGGGAAATTTGCACCAAAGCTGTAAATCTTGACCCAAGGTGATAAGTAATTAAAGTAAATAAAAATCTGCTTTACTTAGGGAGAGACTGAGACTCAGAAAGGTTCCGTGAAGAGCCTGTCCACTATCAAGCAACTACAGTCACCCTGTGGCCTCCTAGAGGGACACAGCAGATGACAAACTCTGCTGTACCTAAGAGGCTCTTGTGACACAGGTCTCATCCTTTCCCTGCTGTCTGCAAAGGAAGATGAAAACAAAGAAAAAATTCATAGTCATCTCAGTATTTGGCAAGAGAAACATAAATGAATGGTATTTAATTTTTCTTTGTTCATTTATTCTCTCCTTAATTTTTCACTCCCAACGTCACAAAGGTTTTTCCTTAGACATAGTAATAAAGGAAATCCTGTATTCAACTCTACTTTTGATAGGTTTTTCAGGGCTTATGTTGCAAGACATGAGATATATAAATAGATAGATAGATAGATAGATAGATAGATAGATAGATAGATATAATGTCTCTATTAAAATTCAGAACATACTATCTCTGGTGATATTTTATTTGTACTGAAATGTGATTTTATTTGTATGTTAATAAATAAAGTTGCCTGGGGATCAGAGCTAATAGCAAGCCATCGCAGAAGCTAGGCAGTGGTGGTGCATGCCTTTAATCCCAGCTCTTGGGAGGCAGAGCTAGGTGGATCTCTATGTGTTCAAGGATACAGCCAACATGGAGACACACGCCTTTAATCTCAATACCAACCATAGAAGACCTGGAGGTCTGTACAGACAGGCAGTGACCAGGAGGTCATGTGGTTGGGTTTACAACCAATGAGAAGGCAGAATAGAAAGTCTATAAAAAAGACAAACACACAGGAAGTAGGTCTCTTGCTGAGGAAGACAGCAGTGGCAGTGAACGGTAAGGTTTTTAGCTCTTAGCTATCGCTCTGACCTCTTGGGCTTTCATCTTTGCATTGTTTTTCTTATTTAATAGCACTGTGTTTCTTATTTAATAAGACGGTTATATCTACAACTATCCCTACATCCACCTCCAAAAAGAAGTAGTAATTCATTAAAGCATGAAACACAGCCCCAACACACACATGCACAAGCACACACACACACACACACACACCTGTCAGCTGGTTGAGTGATTAGCCCAGTGGACACCTGATTACAAATGCCATTCAGAAAGGTCTTCTCTTCCACTGGTCCATGCTCTCTCAGCACCTCTCTGTCACCTGCCTTCTCGTCATGATGGACTACACTCCTTGGAACTGGAAGCCAAGATAAGCCCTTCCCTCCACATGTGGCTTTTGTCAGGAACTATGTCCCACCAATGAGACAAGAAACTAATATCGTAGAATATGATCGTCTTTTCTTGGATGCTTCCTCTCAGAAGTGAGTGGCAGTCTCTCAACCCCACCTTGAGTCATGTAAGATACAAACTCTTGGCAGATGTATATCACCCGTTTGCAATGAGAATAGACATTTTTCCACAGAAAACAGTGGCAGAGAAAAGACAAGACTGCATATGTTTAGGTCCCAGATTCTGACTGTACCTGAATGGAGCTCCACATCTGAACCTTCTTGGGCTGTGTTCATTCAAATTTCCTTGAACTGTTTTAAATGGCTGCCCACAGACATAGAGCCCCAAGGGTCAAATCTGGCCACAGCCTATTTATGGGAATAAAGTTTTATTGAGACACAGTTGCAAACATATTTGTCAGTTTATAAATTGCCTGTGGCTATTCTCACACTGTGAAGGCTGGATTGAGTCACCATGTCAGAGACCGTATGGCTCAAAAGGCAGAAAATAATCTACAAAAAAATGATTGTCAACCCTTGAGCTTAACATCCATTGTTATTGCAACAACTTCTTTTTGCCTCAAGTAACTGATTGGTAAGAGTTGGTTTCTATGACTGGCTGCTTGGCCATTACAGAATACAACATCCAAGATGTGGAACTTGGCATTGAATGCTTTGAACTTCAAGGCACTGAGGGGTGCTGAAAGTAAGTTCTCTTGGGCCTATCACTGTTCTTTTGTCTCCCCTCTTTTACCCCCAAACTGGTCAAAACTAGTCCCTCCCTTCCTCTTCTTTGTCATTTGAAGACCCTCATTCCAGAGGAGTCCTGCTCTATACCTGGGAGTAAATACGGTCACATCAAGTTTAAGAAGAGCCTGAACCCACTGGCCTTGCCAGAGTTGGTACCTCAGTCTATGACATCAGGTCCTTTTGTTCAAACATATTCTTCCTCAAACCTAAGCATGAAAGCACTTCCTCTGGGCTGTTGGCCCTCCATTTGTGAAGGCTCTAGCAGTACATAAATCTTTGATTAAATAAATTATTCTTTTCTTTGGGAAGCTATCATTATTTTCCAGAGTGTTGAGATTGACTCTTGGAGTGGGTGGAGAAAGGAGTCATATTTTCCTGTGTCTGCATCACCGAGAATCATGACTAGCTGTCTTCAGCTTTCCCCTGTGCTCAGTTCACCACAGGCACAGCTGTCACCCAGCCCCTTGCTCCTGTCTACATTCATCATCTCTCCTGATCATTTCCTTCATGCAGAAACGATGCCATTTTGCACCATGCTTTTAAGAAGGAAGTTCATACTGGATCTCCCTTTTGCTCTTCTTCCTCCTATTCACTTTTAGCCAGAGGGTAGCTATGCCACAATTATTTTTGGTTTTTGCATCCTCTTGTGCTTGGAGCAAAGCAGATACTCAGTAAACACACGTTATATCTTAAACTAAATCTTTCCTCCAACTGTCTGCACTCAAATTAATCTCTTTGTGGGAGAAATGCTACTTTTTACAATGGAGTTTCATGCTGCAGAAGAAGACAATCATCCAGGCCAAGTGTTCAGAAGAAAATACATCAAGAAACAAAATAAATCCTCAAGCCCTGAACATTTTCAGTACCGTTTGCTCAAAGCAGCTGCTGTCAGAATGTAGTTTCTGGGTAGCACCAACAGCTTACCCTAACCTTGCTAAAACTACAGTCTTACTCCACTCTGTAAAATGGAAACTTGTGAGGGGGCCCTGAATCCTTTATCAAGACTACCTACTGATCCACATACTTGAAGTCCTAAGGCCAAACAAGGGTCCAGATAACTTCATCATAAAAATAGATGCTAAAGATTTAGACTCCACACCAGGAAAATCAAAGCTCTATAATGTGTACATATCGAAAAGGAACAGAGATTTCCATAAAAAGTTTAATGATATTCAAAACATGCTATGTATTTAATGTGGTGCCACACACCTTAAATCCCAGCACTTGGGATGCAGAGGCAGACAGATCTCTGTGTGGTCTACAGAATAAGTTCCAGGTCAGCCAAAGTTACACAGTAAAATAGTGAGAGTCTATTCAAAAAATGTATTATGTAATTTGTAGTAAGAGTATAATTTTTGGTTATACATCTCTGATAAAGGGAAGAATGGAGAACATTTTCAAGATAGTATTTCATCAATTGAGACTCAAAGTCAATGATGCCATCCATATGATATAATGCTGTGGGTTTCTCCACTGCTCCAACTTATATACTGACGCCCAACCCTCATTGTAATATATTTGGAAGCATGGCCTTCAAGAGGAAATAAAGTTACAAGAGTGGTGTCCATGATGGGATTAGTGTTCTTATTAGGAGAGAAAGAGGGTTAGAGAGGTGTCTCATTGAGTTAAGGTGACTGGCACCAAGCCTGATGACCTGAGTTTGAGCCCCGGGACCCATATGATAGGATAGTTGTGGTGTGCTGCTCTTCCTCATATTTCTGAATTTCCAACTTTTCTCTAATAAACCCAAACTATTTTAATGAAAAATTTCTAAAATATTTGATGCAAAACAAATGAAGAAAAAGTGTTAGATTCTAGGATCAGAATGTATGTGTTTCCAAAACAAAGTGATCTTTCTAAACAGCTTTGTGCTCACCTTCCCTAATAAGTGACCTGAGTCATAAAGTTCAAAGCAGTACAGATGCTAATTTCATTTCACTCTGTAGGAAAAAATAAAATAGCAAGTCTTTCAGGAAAAAACTCTTTTTTAATATGAATTTCAACCCTCAGTGGAAAGGAAATATTTATGAGTATGTTTTAAAAAATAATAATTCTTTCAAGTTTTTAATGAAAGACACTTTTTAGGAGAATTAGCTAACAGGGAGAAATTCCCATAAAGGACTAAAAAGAAGAGCAAATTATTTATCAGCTCTCCACAGGGCCTACTGAACTTTAGATATGCATCAAAGATGTCTAAAGCGAGTTCATTTCTGGAGCACATTTCCATTTACAATTACCTTGTAGGCTTCAAAATGTCCTTGTTCTGTTTCATTTTTCATGTGTGAAAGGGTGTCCAGGCTCAACATCAGCCCTAATCAATCCTGAGCTCTCTTTACCAGGTAGATAAAACCCTTTACCAGGCGGACTCTTTTCTAGGAAGGTGCTCATACATCAAATCGTATTTGAAAGGTTCCTGAGGATTCAAGCTGTGGAGAATCATTTAAGACATCAAAATCCTTGGGAAAGATGAGAGAAAGAAAGAGGGGGCAGGAAGGGGGGGAGAATGAAGGCCTCACTAACTTCTCCATCCACAAGGTTAATTCTTCTTATGTTATTTCTCCCAAAGAGCTGTGTTTGCACAATACGTACCGAAACCCCTGGCAGGGCTGTGACGTGCATGAAAGGTTAGAGATTCCCATTGAAGAAGAACACTTGATTGCATACAACAATTTGGGCAGAACTAAATTAAAACATGTGTCCTTCCCAATAGAGGCTTTTAGAAAGCACAGACCTGTTCCCTGAACCAAGACATTTCAGCATTAAACAACTTCGCTTGGCTTCCCCTCCTCCAGGCTGCAGTTCTATCTAAAGGCCAACTGTCACCCCTGGAAGCTCTGTGCATTCCTGGGAGCTGAGAGAGAACGATTACTTTCAGACCCCTTGTGTATTTTTAAACATTTAATCTAAAACCTGGAATAAATTTTTCTTTGTGGGCTTGACATATTGTCAGGAAAATTACAAATCTTCAAAAAATGCTAATATCAACTCTGATTACAACAAATTAGAATCAAATCCTGAGTCTCTTCCCCTGGGGTGGTTTTAGGACCAAAACAAACACAACTCAAGAAATTGAATTCTGATAACTAATTTGCCTTGTAACTGAGCAAGAAAAATTAGAGAAAAGAAAGGTACCTGGCCCTGGAATTGTTTCCCCATTGAAATGGGGTCTGTCACCCTGTGGGAGACAGCAGTGGCGAGGCAGGAGCTCTGAAGATGTAGGCTGCAGATTTAGTAGATTTCTCCGTGTTCTGGAACCCTGCCTCTGGTATCCCCATGAGCTCTGAGGTTGACCAATATCTGCGGTCAGATGGATGTGGGTGGGAAATGTTCTGACTCCATTCACACACACAGCCAGTCCAGTGAGAAGGCTCAGCACATTAAAGCACTTTCTTAGTGTCTTAGTTCGGGGTTCTATTAATGTAACAAAACACCATGACCAAAAGCAACTTGGGAGGAAAGGGTCTATTTCAACTTCTGCATCCTGGTCATGGTTCATCAAGAAGGGAAGTCGGGGCAAGAACCTGGCTCTCTGCATCTTCATCTCAGGGTTACAGTAATGCCCGGAGAGGCGTTAAAGCCCTCATTTAATTTAGTGAGTGGCAGCAAGGAATTTTTTCATCTGTATCTGAGCCTCAGGCCAACATCTCCTCAGTTGGAGGAGGTTATAGACAGCTTCCAAGATGGCCCTGGAGGCCCCAGCTTCCTGCTGTTCAAACCCCCTAGCAGTGCTACCTACTGCTCTGGGGCTGCACTCCGTGACCAATCACACAGGGCAGAAGTGACAAGTCTATCAATTTTGAGGTAAGAAAGAGGTCTCTGTCTCTCTCTCTCTCTCTATCTCTCTCTCTGTCTCTCTCTCTCCATCTCTCCCTTCACAAACACACATTAATACTATACACACACACACACACACACACACACACACACACACACACATCACCATTCCAGAGGCTCTCTGATGCCATTTCTGTATGTATACACACATGCATGCATGCATATACACACACACACACACACACACACACACACACACACACACAGAGCTATTCTATAGCAGTGTTAAGAAAATTCCCACTATTGAAAAAGAGACACTTTCGCCAACGTCCAGCAGACTCTCCAGCCCAGCAGGCCTTGAGAGAACCGGAGCCTCCAGAAACCAGCCTGAGCCAGAGCCACCCAGCCAACCTGCTACTGAACTCGCAACCTGTCCCAGCATGCACTGCATTTGCTGTTCGGCTACTAAATCCTGGAGGAATTTTTATGCACATAACTAATATGTCAGTGCACATGAGTTTGTACAGACATGATAAAATACTAACTGCAGACTTCCTAGAACATCTCCTGTACAAAGCCTTCTGCAAATATCATAGGAAAATAAGAAAATATAATAATATGATGCCCTCCCCACCCCAAGCCCTCAAGTAGCTTTAGACTAGACAGAAGTATTTGTGTAGGTAGATTAAAAACTATTTCCAAAAATACATGTATGATATTCTCTTGGATGTCTGTACAACCTCCTCCCTAAGTCCAAATTATACAGCCGGATGCTTTAGAGTATTAGGATTATAAGAGAAAAGGAAGGAGTAGAAAGGGCCACGATTAAGCTCCTCAAATTCAAAATAGTGTCTTCTTGCGAAATAATTAGCTGTAAGCCAGACATTGTTGGAAATGAAACAATTTTCTAAATTCTTTTAGTTCCCATTTAACATATCAAGGGCCAGTCCTGGCATATTAAATCATAGGCTTTCTTCTATAGTGTAGCAAATATAACTTTGGCTCTTCGACATCTACTCCTGAGCCAAAAGAATATACACCAAGTGAGAGATGAAAGAAATTTCTATCTGCCGTGGGTGCTGTGGTTTTCCAGAGAGCCCTTCAGGACTGAGAGACTAATTCCAACAACTGCCGGAATCCTCAGCTGTCAGCCTGCTTTGAAAGATGCCAGTGTTGTGAAAATTTGTTCCATTCAGCGAACAACTTTGAGGTAACAAGCCTCAGGGCATGGTTGTGTCTGCAGATGTGATCACTTCAGAGCAGAAGGAGAAGGGTCATGCACTCTTTTGGGGGCTCGTCTGGGTCAGGCACGAAGCAGCTTGTGGTTAGTCCCCATCTCCTCTGAGCAGAACGCCAGGACTCAGCAGGATAAAGGGTGTTCCTCCTGCCCCAAGTCAGGACACCATAATGGAGCATCCTGGCTTTGGCCGACTCATGGACCTGGGTGGAGCACTGAGACTTCAGAAGACAACTCCTCCCTGTGGTGATGTATTGCGTCCCCCAATATACTGTGTTCCCCAATGAAATTTATCTGAGGATCAGAGGAAAAAGCCAGCCATTATAAGTAGACATAGAAGACAGGCAATGGTAGCACATGCCTTTAATCCTATCACTGGGGAGGTAGGGATCTGTCTGGATCTCTGTAAGTTCAAGGCCACACTGGGGAACAGAGCCAAGCATGGTGACATATGCCTTTAATCCTAGCACTAACCGTCGAGGTCTGGAGATCTGTACACACAGACAGGAAGTGACAGAGCTGGGCGGGAAGAGGAAGTGATGTAGCTGGACTGAGAGAGCAAATGAGGGAGCAGAACAGAAAGGCATATAGGCGTGGGTAGACAGGAATTTAAGTCTCTCTCTTTGGAGACTGAGGTGTCAGTGAGGTGAGGTTAGCTTGTGGCTTTTCCTATTCCTCTGATCTCTCTCAGGCTTTAACCCCTATATCTGGCTCCGTGTTTCTTATTTAATAAGACTGTTTAGCAATTCATCTACACTTCCCTCTGTACAACTAAACTTCCTCTTCCAAGGATGACGATTCCTAGAGGGCTCCTAATAAATATTCTGCACTCTTATTTTTATCTCAGTGTCTGTGCCCTGGGACAAGGGCCATTTGAGTCTAGTGACATGTAAGCGGGGGATCAGAGGTTCAGACATTCATTCCGCAGCACAAAGCCCTGGAGAAGATAGAATGTTTCTGCACACCATGAGATGGCCGTTCACTGCTTCCTTCCTTGGGACCTTGGGAGTCATCCTGTAGGCTGTTACCACCCCAAATCAGGGAGCCCCAGCACAGCAAGTAGAGAACAAACAGGAGGCCAAGTTTACTCTCCCCGTGTCCCTCATTCAGTGCAGAGGGAATGATTACCTGGAACCCACAGACCCACAAACCAACCTTAGACATGGGCGAGATCGGGCCTGGAACATGGGAAGCCAATACCAAGACAGACTACGAGCCACCGATGGGTAAAGCTGTGTGTCTGGGGACTTCAAGTGTTTGGGTGCTACGGGGAATCTAAGGTAGAGCTGCAAAGAGGTGAGCTTCTGCAGCGTAACAACATGAGCAGCAGAGAGGAGCAGAACGGCAAGTGTGGGCCAGGCCTGAGAGCTGCTTCCACCTCAGTTCTGTGGGGGTCACACAGATACTCCCCTGTCCTCCACACACTTGGTCCACATATTGAAAAGGGAGGGAAAAGAGACCTGGAGAGTGTGGAACACTAAACACTGATGCGTTTAGCCTAGTCATCCAAGCATTGCCATCAGCCTCACTCAAACTCAGTCATGGTGAGATGACTTGAGTGAGTATTACAAGGGTTCTTGGACCTTATCAACATCAGCATTCTGTAAGTGGTAAGAGGCGTGTGATACCCTTTTATAAAATGTATCCTTTTAAGTATATTAGGTTGCCAAGGTACCAGACCTCCTTGACATTTCTATTTGTGTAGTCTTTGTTTTTAAGAGGATGAAATGATGCTGACAGTTGATATATATTAAATTATATGAAACCTACAAATAAGAGCATTCTCACTGTCGTATGGCTGAGTCAGAGCACCTGCCATGAAGCCCCAACCATACTGTAGGCCTGAGGTAGGGAAGAGTGCCCAGATTAGAGGCCTATGAAGGCCCGAGGAAGATAAAGAGGAGTGTGTAGCCCTCAAAAGTTGAGGGGAAGCCACGCTGGCCCCTTCTGTACTGAAAACTCACTGAAATAGTGTATTAACAGTAGACTAACCATGCACACCACTTTTCTGAGTAGAGTCTTTATTTTCCCTTGATATCTTCAGGTCTTAGCTATTAGCATACTTTTTACTTCTTGAAAGCATCCGAGGTAAAATGACATTGTATGGTTACCTTTGTGAAAGGGCCAGGGACACAACTCAGTGGCATAACATGTGCCTGGCATGTACAAGGCTATGGGTTCAATCTTCAGTGCTAAGAGATGGAAAGAGAAAGAGAAGGATAAAGGGAAATAAGAGAGAGGGAAGAAATGATGCAGGAAGGAAGAGGAAGAAAGGGTTGGAGTGCCTATGAGTTGGCATAGATGTGGTAGTGCTTAGAACTACAATTTAGGAGACAGGGTCATCTTTTCAGTAGATCATTATTATTCACATCACCACAAAAAAGGTGGAGCTGGGGTTCTGGAGAAAGACATAGTAGACTTGATGGGTTATAGGTAAAGCCACAGTGCCTAGCATCCCATTGCAGCAGTTAAAAATAAGTACTAACAGAAGTACCTTTCAGTTTGTAAAACATGTATAACAAAATAGAGTGATTTTCTTTTAAACAAAAAATTATTCATTTAAAACAGAAATAGTTGTATGTTCAACAGGAAATGTCTCTGTTTAAATATTCTTGAGGTGAATCACACAATAAAGAAATAAGTATTACACATAGTCCTTCCAGTAAAAGTGAGAGATTGAAGGATAGCCTGACTAGCTAGCTGGTTGTTGATTAAGCAAAGATTGGCAAACATTCTGATTTGCTTTTCCTTTGTTGCCATAAATGGAGGCTCAGAAGACACCAGATCAGCTGCAGACATGAGGAAGGCCCACCACTTCTTCACAACTCCATTGACTACGAGTTTGCAAACCCTGCACAGGTCACAGAAAGCACCCATCTCAGGAAGCCAACTAATGTCCAACCAAGTGGCATCAAGTATGCTGACTGCTAACCTGCAGAGGAAAAGAAGCTACTTTTGACTCTAGTGGGTCAGGAGGCTTCATGTGCAGAGTGTGCTTAGGTCTAAGCTCCAGAGAAGGATGACAGGCAAGACCAAACCAGACGTCAAGAGAGACAGAGGCGAATCCAGAGAAAACCAGAGACCACAGGGATGGCAGGCTTGGCTGGCGCTCTGGGTAGCTTCAAGGAGCAAAGGCATAGCCTGGAAAAATCATGGGGACAGATTGAGAAGGATCCCAAGCCAGATCGGCTGCTGGGTTTGGAGGAAACATTAGTCCTCTGGGATTGTAAATGGAGATAATGTGAAATCCTGCAGTTGGAAGCAAAACTGACCATGATAGCTGGTTTTGCTATTGTTTTCATATTGTTAAATTTTCAAAATAAACAAAACACCCATCACTGTTTTCTTCCCTTAGTTGCTTCAATTTTATGTACCCAGAGGCAACCAACACATAGCTTTTTTCCTTGATATTTTAAAACCTATTTTCTGGAGCTATCCTGCATCGTCCCCTACCCCCTCCTTTTTGGCACCCTCAATATCAGCACAAGATATGTTCTATTCCAGCTTGCCTTTTTCATTAAAAATACATCTTGAAGATTGATCCATAATAGAATACGAAAAGCTCTTGTGTTTTCTATGGTCGAATAGTCATCCATCATATAGACATATCATAGCTCAATTAGCAACCCTCTGTTAGTAGAAATTCCAATATCTTGCTATTAGTAGCTATGTTACAGTGATTGCCCATATGGTTCCTTAGTACATTTGTAGAGTGTTAATGCTACAGTAAAAAAAACTTCTGGTCAAGGGAAATAGAATCTCTGGCCTGGGTATAGACTTAATATTCCAGTTGGACTGGTTTAATCACTTTGACTAAGGGCCTACCCCCAGGAAGGTGGCTCACCTGCTAAACAGATGGGTGGAATAATTAGCTTTTTAATGAGATGCTGCACGTTTTCCTTCCCAGAATCCCTGCCCCTATTGCAGCAGCTTATGAGCCACAGGCTTGCAAAGGTCAAAAGTCTACTCTTATGAATTGTCCAGAAAAGGTTAACTTTTCTGTAACAATTATCTAAGTTATTCTATTATTAATAAAAACTCAGGAGTCATATACGGGATTAAAACCTGATTGATCAGAGAAGTGGCAGAGAAGTGACCAGTGACCTACTCTCTGTCTTCTTTCTCAATCCAAAAAGGACCGCGACTCTTTCTAAGCCTCTCGCTACTACTTCCCGTGTCTCCCTATTGTCCGTGATCCTCCAAAACCTCTACGGCTGATTCTGGTCAGCCAATAGCTAGCTTTACCCTCTGAGTCAAGGTAAACTTTACTGTCAGAGCAGAGTGGTCCTGTGAACAATTCTCTTTCAACACTGCCCCCACCTTTTCTCTAAATAAAAAGGAAAGGTTTTAACTCTAACATAGTAAAATTCATACAATAAGAACAATTATCAAGTAAGAAATAGATTCACAATTTCCAGTCCATTAGTATTTGGCAAATCCAGAGAAAATACTTTATTATCTATCCTATCTTGGTGATAGGATTTTGTTTTGTACCTGATTTAATTTCTGTTAATTTATTTAATAAATGATAGTCAAAATAAAGCCAGAGGAGTACAAGATTAGTGACAACAGAATTGTCCCTAATTTTGGTTTCCTTCTGTCCCGTATCAGGTGGCTCTTCTAACATGAGACAGAGATTTTGGATTTTCCTTTAACAAGCATGCTTGGTTTAGAGAAGGAGAGAGCCACGCTCCAACTCCAAAGCCAGCTTTAATTTTTAATTGAATAGGGACCACAAAAAGACTATTTGCGTTATATGTCTGTAGAGAGCAGCAGAAACAAACGTCAGGGAAGACTTATGAAATTTTATCCTGTTAGATATGTGCTGTACCATTAGGCCAATTTATTCTTTTCCTTGGGACATTTCTTCTGGATGATTCTCCCTTCATCTTCATATGTCTCATTTGTCCAGTGGTCTTCAGATTCCTTAACTGGATGCTTTTATTTTCCTGGAAAGACAAAAACAAAACCTTGCCCCAACCCTAACTTTGGGGAGTTCCCCTTTTATGACAGGTTATATCTGATCAAATGAAAAGCATTTGTTAGTCTTAAAATTTAGTTTGGATTGGAATGATCAAGTTGTTTGAACTATTGCTTCTCATTAATCAGGAGGTCTTTCCTGTTTGAATCTAATCTTTATCAATCTTTTTTATATAATTTTTATTTAAAAAATATTTTCTTTTCTTTTACATACCTTGTTCCCCCTCCCTCATCTTCTCCCGTTCCTACCCCCATCCCACCCCCATCCCCTCCTCATAGAGATTAAGGCCTCCTTTGGGTAGTCAACACAGGCTGTTGGGGCCAGACCTAGCCCCTCCCTCCTGCATCAAGGCTGAGTAAGGCAAGGTATCTCTTTCATTGCTCTCCCTCGCTGTCTCTCCCCCATATTTCTACCACCCTTCACCTCCCAACCCCTCCCCTCTATTCCCCCCTCTCAGTTTACTGAGGAGATCTTAACCCTTTCCCCTTCCTGGGGTGATCCATGTGTGTCCCTCTTAGTGTCCTCCTCTTTACCTAGCTTCTCTGGGTTGTGGATTGTAGCCTGGTTATCCTTTGCTTTGCTTCTAACATTCGCTTATGAGTGAGTACATCTGTGTTTGTCTTTCTAGGTCTGGGTTACCTTACTCAGTATGATTTTTCTCTAGTTCTATCCATTTGTCTGCAAACCTCAGGATAACATTGTTTTTTTACCACTACATAATACTCTGTGTAAATGTACCACATTTTCTTTATCGCTTCTTCTTTTGAAGGGCATCTAGGTTGTTTCCAGGTTCCGGCTATTACAAATAATGCTGCCATGAACATGGTTGAGCAAATGAACTCGTGGTGTGGTTGAACAACTTTGGGTATATGCCCAGGAGTGATATTACTGGGTCTTGAGGTAGGTGGATTCCTAGTCTTCTGAGATACTGCCATATTGATTTCCAGAGTGGCTGTACAAGACTGCATTCCCACCAGCAGTGGAGGAGTGTTCTCCTTTCTCCACATCTTCTCCAACTTAAGCTGTCATCTGTATTTTTTATCTTAGCCATTCTGACAGGCATAAGATGGTATCTCAGAGTTGTTTTGATTTGCATTTCCCTGATGGCTAAGGATGTTGAGCAATTCCTTAAATGTCTTTCGGCCATTTGAGATTCTTCTGTTAAGAATTCTCTGTTTAGCTCTGTAGTCCATTTTTTATTGGATTCTTTGATATTTTGCTGTCTAGTTTCTTGAGTTCTTTGTATATTTTAGAGATCAGCCCTCTATCTGATGTGGGGTTGGTAAAGATCTTTTCCCATTCTGTAGGCTGCCTTTTTGTCTTATTGACAGTCTCCTTCACCTTACAGAAGATTCTCAGTTTCAAGAGGTCTTGAAAATTGTTGTTCTCAGTGTCTGTGCTACTGGTGTTATATTTAGAAAGTGGTCTCCTGTGCCAATACATTCAAGGCTATTTCCCACTTTCTTTTCTAAGAGATTCATTGTAACTGGATTTATGTTGAGGTCTTTGATCCATTTGGACTTGAGTTTTGTGCATGGCAATAGATGTGGATCTATTTGCACTCTTCTACATGTAGATACCCAGTTATGCCAGCACCATTTGTTGAAGATGCTTTCTTTTTTCCATTGTATAGTTTTGTCTTCTTTGTCCAAAATCAGGTGTTCGGGGCCAGGCAGTGGTGATGCATGTCTTTAATCCCAGCACTCGGGAGGCAGAGCCAGGTGGATCTCTGTGAGTTCAAGGCCAGCCTGGTCTACAGAGTGAGATCCAGGACAGGCACCAAAACCATACAGAGAAATCCTGTCTTAAAAACACCAAAAAAAAAAAAGGTGTTCATAGGTGTGTGGATTGTTAATGTCAGGGTCTTCAATTTGATTCCATTGATCAATGTGTCTGTTTTTATGACAATACCAAGCTGTTTTTATTATTATAGCTCTATAGTAGAGCTTGAAGTCAGGGATGTTCATGCCTCCAGAAGTTCCTTTATTATATAAGATTGTTTTGGCTATCCTGGGTTTCTTGTTTTTCCATACAAAGTTGTGTATTGTTTTATTGAGGTCTGTGAAGAATTGCATTGGGATTTTGATGGGCATTGCATTGAATTTGTAGATTGCTTTGGGTAAATATTGCCATTTTTACTATGTTGATCCTACCTATTCACAAACATGGGAGATCTTTCCATTTTCTGATATCTTCTTCAATTTCTTTCTTCAAAGATTTAATGTTTTTGTCATAAAGGTCTTTCACTTGTTTGGTTAGAGTTATCCCAAGATATTTTATATTATTTATAGCTATTGTAAATGGTGTTGTTTCACTGATTTCTTTCTCAACTCATTTGTCATTTGTATACAGGAGGGCTACTGATTTTTTTTTTAGTTAATCTTGTATCCTGCCACATTACTGAAGGTGTTCATCAGCTGTAGGAGTTCCATGGTGGAATTTTGGGGGTCACTTATGTAGACTATCATATCATCTGCGAACAGTGAAAGTTTGGATTCTTCCTTTCCAGTTTGTATCCCCTTGATCTCTTTTTGTTGTCTTATTGCTCTAGCTAGAACTTCGAGTAATATATTGAATAAATATGGAAAGAGTGGACAGCTTGTCTTGTTCCTGACTTTAGTGTAATCACTTTGAGTTTCTCTCCATTTAATTTGATGTTGGCTGTTGGCTTGCTGTATATTGCCTTTATTATGTTTAGGTATGTTCCTTGTACTCCTGATCTCTCCAAGACCTTTATGAGGAAAGGGTGTTGGATTTTGTCAAAGGCTTTTTCAGCATCTAATGAGGTGATCATGTGGGTTTTTTTTTTTTAGTTTGTTTATATGGTGGATTACATTAGCAGATTTTTGTATGTAATGTATCCTTGCATCCCTGGGATGAAGCCTACCTGATCATGGTGGATGATTTTTTGATGTGTTCTTGGATTCAGTTTGCTAGTATTTTATTGAGAATTTTTGCATCAATGTTCATGAGGGAGATTGGTCTGTAATTCTCTTTCCTAGTTGGGTCTTTATGTGGTTTGGGTATCAGGGTAACTGTAGCCTCATAAAAAGAGTTTGACAATGTTCTCTTTCTATTGTTGGGAACAGTTTCAGGAGTACTGGTATTAGCTCTTCTTTGAAATTCTGGTAGACCTGTGCTGAAACTATCCGGCCCTGGGCTTTTTTTGGTTGGGAGACTTTTGATGACAGCTTCTACTTCCTTAGGGGTTATAGGTCTATTTAATTGTTTATCTGATCTTGATTTAATTTTGGTATGTGGTACCTCTCCAAAAAATTATCCATTTCTTTTGTATTTTCCAATTTTATGGAGTACAGGCTTTTGAAGTATGACCTAATGATTCTCTGGATTTCCTCAGTGTCTATTATTATATCTCCCTTTTCATTTCTGATTTTATTAATTTGTATATTCTCTCTCTGCTTTTTGGTTAGTTTGGATAAGGGTTTGTCTATCTTGCTGATTTTCTCAAAGAAACTCTGTTTCATTGATTCTTTGTATTGTTCTCTTTGTTTCTATTTTGTTGACTTCAGCCCTCAATTTGTTTATTTCCTGTCTTCTACTCCTCCTGGATGAGTGTGCTTCTTTTTGTTCTAGAGCTTTCAGGTGTGCTGTTAAGTTGCTAGTGTGAGATTTCTTCAATTTCTTTATGTAGGTACTTAGTACTGTGAACTTTCCTCTTAGCACTGCATTCACAGTGTTCCATAAGTAGGGTATGTTGTGCATTCATTTTCATTGAATTCTAGGAAGTCTTTAATTTCTTTCTTTATTTCTTCCTTGACCCAGTAGTGACTCAGTTGAGTATTGTTCAGTTTCCATGAGTTTGTAGGCTTTCTGCATTTTGGGTTGTTGTTGAAGTCTAGCTTTAAGCTATTGTGGTCTGATAAGATACAGGGGATTATTCCAATATTTTTGTATCTGTTGAGAATTTTGTTGTTACTGAGTATGTGGTCAGTTTTAGAGAAATTTCCCATGGGGTGCTGAAAAGAATGCATATTCTTTTGTGTTTGGGCGAAATGTTCTATAGATGTCTATTAAGTCTATTTGAGTCATAACATCTGTTAGTTCCCTTATTTCTCTGTTAAGTTTCTGTCTGGATGACCTGTCCATTGGTGAGAGTGGGGTGTTGAAGTCTCCCACTATTAGTGTGTGGGGTTTAATGTGTGATTTGAGCTTTAGTAATGTTTCTTTTACAAATATAGGTGCCCTTGTATTTAGGGCATAAATGTTCAGAATTAAGACTTCCTCTTGATGGATTTTTCCTGTGATGAATATGAAATGACCTTCTTCATCTCTTTTGATTGATTTTAGTTTGAATTCTATTTTGTTAGATATTAGGATAGCTACACTAGCTTGTTTCTTAGGTCCATTTGATTGGAAAGTTTTTTCCCAACCTGTGGTGGTATTGTGTTCCCCAAAATATTGTGCACCCTAATAAACTTATCTGGGGTCAGAGACAGAACAGCCACTAGATACAAAGGCTAGAAAATGGTGGCACTCACACCTTAAATCCTAGAATTCCAGAGGTAGAAATCCCTCTGGATCTCTGTGAGTTCAAGGCCACATTGAAAACAGCCAGGCATGGTGACACATGCCTTTAATCCCAAGAAGTGAACCTTTAATCCCAGGGAGTGATGGCAAAAACAGAAAGATATATAAGGCGTGAAGACTGAAAACTAGAAGCATTTGGCTGGTTAAGCTTTCAGGCTTCTAGCAGCACAGTTCAGCTGAGAGCCATTCAGATATGAGGATACAGAGGCTTCCAGTCTGAGGAAACAAGATCAGCTGAGAAGTTGGCCAGGTGAGATTAGCTGTGGCTTGTTCTGTCTCTCTGATCTTCCAGTGTTCACCCCAATAACTGGCCTCAGGTTTGATTTTATTAATAAGAACTTTTAAGATTCCTGCTACATCAACCCTTTACTCTGAGGTAGGATCTGTCTTTGAAGTTGAGGTGTGTTTCTTGTATTCAGAAAAATGGATCCTGTTTTTGTATCCATTCTGTTAGCCTGTGTCTTTTTATAGGCAAATTGAGTCCATTGATATTAAGGGATATTAATGACCATTGTTTGTTAATTCCTGTTATTTTTTGGTGGTAGTGTGTGTGTGTGTGTGTGTGTGTGTGTGTGTGTGTGTGTTTCCCTTCTTTTGGGATTTGTTGATGTGAGGTTATCTGTTGCCTATGATTTAGTGGTTGCAGCTAGTTTCCTTGGGTTGGAGTTTTCCTTCTAGTACTTTCTGTAGGGATGGATTTGTGGATATGTAATGTTTAAATCTGGTTTTGTCATGAAATATATTGTTTTCTCCATCTACAGTGATTGAAAGCTTTGCTGGATATAGTAGTCTGGGCTGGTATCCATGGTTTCTTAGAATCTGCAGAACATCTGTCCAGGACCTCCTGGCTTTCAGAGTTTCCATTGAGAAGTCAGGTGAAATTCTGATAGGTCTGCCTTTATATGTTACTTGACCTTTTTCCTTTGCTGTTCTTAATATTCTTTCTTTACTCTGTATGTTTAGTGTTTTGACTATTATGTGATGAGAGGACTTTTTTGTGGTTCAGTCTATTTGGTATTCTGTATGCTTCTTGTATCTTCATAGGCATGTCTTTCTCTAGGTTGGGAAAGTTTTCTTCTATAATTTTGTTGAATATGTTTTTTGTGCCTTTGAGCTGGAATTCTCCTTCTTCTATCACTATTATTCTTAGGTTTGGTCTTTTTTATGGTGTCCCAGATTTCCTGGATGTTTTGTGTTAAAAATCTGTTGGATTTATAATTTTCTTTGACCAATGAATCTATTTCCTCTATCATATCCACGCCTGAGATTCTCTCTTCCATTTCTTGTATTCTGTTGGTTATGCTTGCCTCTGTAGTTCCTGTTTGTTTACTCTGATTTTCCTTTTCCTGAATTCCCTCAGTTTGTTGTAGGCGGGACAAGGAGGAGAATAAAGCTGGGAAGTGAAAGGCTGAGTCAGAGAGACACTGCCAGCCGCCAAGATGACAAACAGCATGTGAAGATGCCGGTAAGCCACGAGCCATGTGGCAAGGTATAGATTTATGGAAATGGATTAATTTAAGCTGTAAGAACAGTTAGCAAGAAGCCTGCCACGGCCATACAGTTTGTAACCAATATAAGTCTCTGTGTTTACTTGGTTGGGTCTGAGCGGCTGTGGGACTGGCAGGTGAGAGAGATTTGTCCTAACTGTGGGCCAGGCAGGAAAACTCTAGCAACAGTTTGTGTTTTCTTTATTGCTTCTATTTAAATTTTCAGGTCTTGAACTGCTTCCTTCACCTGTTTGATTGTTCTTTCTTGGGTTTCTTGACTTTCTTTAAGAGATTTCTTGATTTCCTCCAGTTTTTCGTTTTGTTTTTTCCTCTATTTCTTTAAGCAAATTTTTTATTTCCTCTTTTAGGTACTCCATCATCCTCATAAAGTTGTTTTTACGATCATTTTCTTCTGGATCATCTGCTTTGGGATGTTCAGGTTTTGCTGTTGTAGGATCACTAGGCTCTGGTGGTGCCGTGTTGCTCTTTATGTTGTTTAATGTGTTCTTACACTGCCGTCTACCATGTCTTCCTTTAATTCAAACAGGTGGGGCTCCAGGTCTCTCTTCTTCCAATTGGTCCAGGTGGGGCCTCTGGCTCCCGTGGTTGTTCTTCTTCCCAGTTGGTCTGTTCTCAATCAGTGCAGGGTGGGCTTATGGCTCCAGTGGTCACTGGTGCCACAGGGGATGATTGCTTAGGTGAGTGGGGTGGGGGAAGAATCTGCTGCCCTATCTTTGGAGATGTACTGGCTGCAGGGGAGGGGCACAGAATGCCCCTGGGGCCTAGGGACTAGTGACCTGGTCTGTCCAATCTGGATATGGGGCCTTTCCTGTTCCCAGTCAGTACAGGAGTGGGCGTGTGGCTCAAGTGTTCGCTGGTGCCACAGGGGATGGTTGGCTTGGTGAGGGGGCAGGGGCCTTTATCAATCTTGATGGTGTCCATAGCTTTTCCTCTGTGGAAACAAAAGCAAAACCTCTTCCCCAATGTAACACATTCTGCCTAGTTTCCATTCTGAGGTCAACACATCTTTAAAGTGTACAGGCTGATTTAATTCAGCAGGGTTTTTTTTCTACTATCCAATGTCTCTCCACAGTTGTTGTTCCTTTCTCATTAGCATTTATAAAGTTTAGAGTTAATAAAACATTGTGTAACCTATCTCTGAGAATCTTTATTACCCCTTTCTGTTTATTAAGCATATCTTTTAAAGTGTGATTAGATCTTTTTATAACTGCTTGTCCTGTACAATTGTGTGATATACCTATAATATGCTTTATGCTGTAATATGCAAACAACTGTTTCATTTTACTAGAGAAATATGCTGGAACATTGTCAGTCTTAATTTGTACAGGTGTCCCCATGGTGGCCATAACTTCTAATAAATGTGTAATTACAGAATCAGTGTTTTTACAACTTAAAGCAATTGTCAATTAAAATCCTGAATATGTATCTATGGTATGGTGCACATACTTTAATTTTCCAAATTCTGCAAAATGAAACACATCAATTTGTCAAATTTCATTTCTTTGAGTACCCTTTGGGTTACTTCCTACAGGTAATGGAGTTTGGTCATACAAAGAACAAGTAGAACATTTTCTTATAATTTCCTTGTCTTGTTGCCAAGTGGTAGAAAAATCTTTCTTCAAACCTTTGTTATTAGTTCTTTTTATAAACTGAAGTTTCTTGCTTTTGAGATATTTGTTGCTAATCTCTCCCAAGAGATTACTGCAATCTCTTTGCCAATGTTCATTTTCTGCCCATAATGAGGCAACTTCAGCATTACTAAAAGATACCACATTTTCTCTTGGGTCTATTCCTATTAATTGATGAAGTCTCAATTTTCTTTTCAGAATCAATTCAGAAACATTCTCTACATAGGTCTTTAATTTTTTAATTTAATTCTGTTTGTGTGGAAAAAATCCATGCTAAGATATTATCTTCTCTCTGTATAAGAATTCCTGAGGGGGAATTCATGGAAGATAGTAAGACCAGGATATAATCAAGCTCTTGATCCAAGCAATCCACATGTGCATCCTCTAATTTCTCTTCTACCAAAGCCAATTTTCTCTCAGCCTCAGCTGATATTTTTCTTAGACTATTAAAGTCCTTATCACCTTGTAAGGTTTGAAATAAATTACTTAGTTCTTTAGTAGTTAATCCTATTGTGGGTCATAACCAGTTAATATCTCCCAGTAACTTTTGAAAATCATTAAGAGCGGAAACTGGAGAGATGGCTCAGCAGTTAAGAGTACTGGCTGCTCTTCAAGAATACCCAGGTCCAATTCCCAGCACCCACATGGCAGCTCACAACTGTCTGTGAGTCCAGTTCCAGAGGATGAGACACCCTCACACAGACATACATGAAGACAAAACATCAATGCACATGAAATAAAAATAAATAAATTATTTTTAAAAAGAAAGAAAATCATTAAGAGTTTGTAATTGACCTCTCCTGTTTTGTACTTTCTGTGGTTGAATTTTTGTAAACCTATCATTATATCACAGGTAATTACTAGAATCTCCTCTTTGTATTTTTTCAGGAGTAATTTATAATCCCCAACAAGGCAAATTTTTCTTTACTTCTTCAAACACTTTTTTCTAAGGTATCTGCATCTGATCAGCTACTAAGATATCACCCACACCATGGTAAATTACAGATTGAGGAAACTGTTTATGAATTATTCCCAATGGCTATTGTACAAAATATTAACACAGGTAGGGCTGTTTAACATTCCTTGTGGAATAACTTTCCATTGATATTTTTGACAGGTTGAAAATTATTATAATTAGGCACCATGAAGGCAAATTTTTCACTATCCTCTTCTTGTAAAGGTATAGTAAAAAAGCAGTCTTTTAAATCAATCACTATAATAGACCCTCTTTTAGTTAATAAAGAAGGCAAGGGAATTCTAGATTATAAAGTGCCCATTGACTGAATCACCTTATTTATGTCTCTTAAATCTGTTAACATTCTCCATTTTCCAGATTTCTTTTTAATGACAAATACAGAAGAATTCCAAGGACTGGTTGATTCTTCAATATGTTGAGCATCTAGCTTCTGATTTTGGTCAGCTAGTAGCTAGCTCTGCCCTCTAATTCAAGATAAACTTCATTGGCACAGCAGAGCGGCAGTGCGAACAATTCTCCCTCAACTCTTTTCCATTTCTTCTCCTTTCTAAGTGTGCCTCTCTTAACTCTTTCCCCAACATTTCCTTACTCCTCTAAAGCTTTCCCTCCCTCCATGTGGCTACTTGTGCACCATGTATCCACCTTCCATGTGAGCTTCAATGGCTTTTTCCTTCTCTTCTTCATCCTCCTCCTCCAGAAAGCTGCCGAGATTCACAGCTCACCTGCCCTGGAGTTCTCTTTCAAATTCTAATAAAACTTATGCTTCCATTTAAGTCCATTCATAAATTCTCTGATTAATGAGACTAAGAACCCCAAAATGGGGACCCTAATTTCCAATGTTAGAAGAAGGGGAACTTTTAAAGTGCATAATATATGTATGTATGTGTGTGTGCATATATATTTGTACTTTTTATTTTTAAATCTATCTTATTAACTAATAATGACAATAGTACATTCATAAATGATTATGTGATGTTTTGAAACATCTATAAAGTACTGATTGCCTGACTCTATTAGTTTCTTTTCTTTTGCTGTGATAAAGTATCATGAGCAAGGCAACTTAAAAAAGAAGGTGTTTAAGCCCGGAGTAGTGGCGCACGCCTTTAATCCAGCGCTCAGGAGGCAGAGACAGGCAGATTTGCAACACAAATGTTAAATCAGATTTATAATTAAAAAAAAAAACTGGAGCCAGATATTGGGGTAAAGGCTGAAAGATCAGAGAGACAAAAGAACAAGTGACTGGCACGTATCACCTCACCAACTCCATGAATCCTCTGACTGAATGTCTTTGAGTCCTCAGCCCAAAGCTCTCCAGCCAAAAAGGCTCCAGTTCCTGTCTCCTCACACCTCATATACTTTTCTCCACCCAGCCATCACTTCCTGGGATTAAAGCCATGTGTGCTTCCCAGTACTGGGATTAAAGGTGTGTCACCACTGCCTGGCCGTTTTCTCTCCTAGACTGAGTCAATCTCACGTAGTCGAGGGTGGTTTTGAACTCACAGAGATCCAGACAGATCTCTGCCTTCTGAGTGCTAGGATTAAAGATGTGTGCCACCACTATCTGGCCTCTATGTTTAATCTAGTGGCTTGTTTCATTCTCTGATCTTCAGGCAAATTTTATTAGGGTATACAATATATCACCACACAGATCTCTCCGTTTGAAGCCAGCCTGATCTACTGAGACAGTTCCAGGATAGCCAGGGCTACACAAAGAAACTATATCTCAAAAAAAAAAAAAAATACACACGTGTGTGTGTGTGTGTGTGTGTGTGTGTGTGTGTGTGTATTTAATTGGGCTTATGGTTTCAAAGAGGTAGAGTCCATGACAAGGGAGCAAAAGCATGGTGGCAGGAACAGCTGAGAACTCACATCTTGGTCTGTAAGTAGGAGGAAGAAAGAGAAGTACACTAAGAAAGGTAGGAGTCTTTTCAAATCTCAAACCCTGCTCCAAGTGACATACCTCCTCCAACAAGACCACACCTCCTAACCCTTCCCAAACAGTTCCACCAACTGGAGATGAAGTATCCAAGTGGCTGAGAATTAGCAGGGGATGCATCTCATCCAAACCACCACACTCACTGTTGACATATTTGAACTTTGTTCTCTCAATTATTTTTGAAATATACAGTATTAGTGACTATTGTTGCTCTGCTAATAAAATCATACTAAGTGCCCATCATTGTATAAGCAGGTAAAGAAAATGTGCTATGCATACATACATAATTAAATAACATTCAGATTTTCAAAAAAATCAAAAGTAGGCTGGGGAGATGGCTGAATGGGTAAGAGCACTTGTGCAAGCATGATGACCCGATTTCAGATCCTCAGCACCTAGTGAAAAACTGTGTACCTATAAGTCCAGCACTGGGGTAGGGCAGAGGCAGGAGGATTGCTGGGCTTTTTTGGCTGCCAGCCTAGCCCAAAAGTGATAAGTTTCAGGTCCAGTGGGAGACCTTGTCTCAGAGGAATAAGGCAGATAATGAAGAGGATCCAGATGTGTTCTTCTGCCTCCCCCGCCCTGCACCCCACATACAACTATATCACTAGGGTATTGTCTCTGCTCTCCCAACCCCCCCCCCCACAATTCTATCAACCACTAGGGACACCATGGATGCATCTAGGCAATGTAAGTGAAATCAGCATTTGAAATTTAGAATCTCTCAGGATGCTGCCCTCTGTGAATGCTGCAGTAAATAAATATACAGGGGAATCCTATACCTGGCACTATGATTTTTATTTCATAATCCATGGCTTCTGGAAGCAGCATTGTCTATCCACACTCATATCTCCTAACTCTTTTTTAAATTATATTTTTAGTTAGCTTTACAGGACAGTAGGACCATGTAGTTTTTCACATATCTTCCTTCATTAAACCTCCCCATCCCCTTCTCTTGCCTCCCACATCCCCCCTTCCATCCCCACCTAAACCATTATTCCCCCTTTCTGCATTCCCACTAGAAAGTCTGATGCCCCAGCATCCAGGGGCTTTTGTACTATCAAACATTTGGAGGTGGGACTGATAGTGGGTGGTAGGGGTAAAAATGAAGGACCTTGTTTCCTCTCTACCTGTTGATTCCTGATAGGCTAGAAGCCGGAGGGTTCTCTGCACTCTCTAAAAGACAACATCTCCCATCAGATTAGCATATCTGGGAGGCATAAGTGACTCACTCTTTCTTGTCCTAGTCCTAGACACAAGCTTCCTTCACCAGAGTTCTTAGTTATTCCTTTGTGTTGTATGGGGAGTCCTGCCTTGCCCTCAGCACTGAGGACAGGCTGCCCTGGCCTGTGGACTGGCCAGTGGATTACCTGGTTCTCACACTCTGCCTTTTTGTATAAATTCACCCTTATTAGTAAGTAGGAGGATATTCTAGCTCATCATTGCTCCCTTTTTTTCCATTTTCAACTGTTCATAACTTGGGCAGGAAGACCAGAGACTCAAGTGGGTGGCTCACATTTCATGGGATGTTATCTTATTATTTCTTAGAATTTACTTCCTAAGGAGGCAAAACTGCTAAAGATTTCAGTGTCTACCCAAGCAGTGTTTCTCTAAGGCAGATTATCTGTCTCCAAATCACAAGAAAATTGGCATGAGAGAATGAAGCAGTTAAACTACAGCTTTTAGACCTAACAGTATATTTTTTATTGCCATCACAGAAAAAGAAAGGAAAGAGAGGTGGGATCCTAGAATCTGCATCTCAGGTAAGCCTCCAGGATTGATTTTAAGGCAAATTCCCAAAAGCACTCATTACCACTAATCCTAAGAAAACCCTAAGTAACATATTATAGTGACCAAAGCCTCTCCACTGACTAAAGGAAGACTGAAGACTATGACTTGGTGCTGAGGACTGAGTTCACATCCCAGAGCCCTCGTGAAGGCAGATAGGATTGCATACGCAATCTACATATGATACAATGTACTTCTACAATGGTATGGAAGCAGAGACAAGCGATTCACAGAGGTTCCAAGCTCAGTAAGCCCAGTACAATGGTGAACTCAAGACCTTGTCTAAAGCAGGTGGAAGGTGAGCATCAGCACCCAAGGTTGTCTTCCAACCCCTACATCAGCACCATAGCACCAAAGTACCTGTGTTCACCCACATGAATGTATACAAACAGAGAGAGAGAGAGAGAGGGGGAGGGGGAGGGAGGGAGGGAGGGAGGGAGGGAGAGAGAGAGAGAGAGAGGGAGAGAGAGAGGGGGGAGGGAGGGAGGGAGGGAGGGAGGGAGGGAGAGAGAGAGAGAGAGAGAGAGAGAGAGAGAGAGAGAGAGAGAGAGAGAAAAGAAAGCAAACTTGAAATGTCAAGAACTTGCACATGCTGGCTAGAAATATTCATGAGTCTATTAAAGAAATAGATAAATAGCTTTCTGCCTCTATTAGTGATGGTACTTCAAAGCTGAGAGGCATCAAAGAAGAGGGATAAATAGGATAAATGAAAGCTGTGGCCTCAATTATTTATTAGTATGGTAGAAAAATGAAATTTGGGGGACATACAGCCTTCAATGTATTCTAAATAAACTGTTCTTGCCTGGCTAGATTAATTAGTACATTTAAAAGGATGGGTGTTAATTAGTTGCCTTTACATTGCTCTACCTGCCCACATATGAGTGAGGAATTATCTACTTCTTGTTAATTGGCTATTAACAGTGGGATGCAATTGCCTCAGAAATGAGTCCCTTGAAAGTGCTTATGTCTAATGTTGGGAAATGTATTTGTATACATGTTTGCATATGAGCCAAGAAATACTACTCCATACTTCCTAAACCAGGCATAAGCCACCTTCACTGCCCCAGACATTTCCCTAGGTACCAAAACATGCAGCACTGGGCAAATTTGTGTGTTTAACCACATTTGGTTCATTTATTATTGAGTTTCATTTTTTATATTCATATTAGAAGATTAACTTTCATCAAGGTCAAAAGGATTCACATGTGCTAATCTTTACATGCATTGTGATGCTGTTTTACATCCCTTAACACCTTGGTAACATCTATCAGTGTGGCCCAATCCCAGAAGCTCCTCTGCTATCATTCCCTGCTGCATACCCAACCTCCAAGAGCTGCCACTGTTTTGTCATTTTGACAGTTTTGTCTCATCTTAAACTTTACAAAGTATCATATAATACACGTCCTTGTGTGTCAGGCTTCCTTCCATAACGTAAGATCTACCAGATGGCGACTGGTCTTTGAACAAAAGCAAGGTTCATAGCCAGAGCAAAAGCAACTGGGTGCTGTGATGAGACACAGAGGAAAAAAATGCAGATGTTGCCAAAGACGGCACTAGATGTGTCCTTACAGTGAAAAGTGGATGAGCTGTGCTGGCTTTCAATGCTGGCAAAAACACACATCGTCCCCAACTCCTCTCCTCTGTGGCATACCTAAAGCATTCCAGACAGTCAGTCTTTCCCAAGAGAAAGCCACCACAGGGTCCTCAAATCTAGGCATATGTCAGGATTCACTGAGGATGCTTGAAAATTCCAGCTGGAGGGCTGAGCCCCAAGAATTTCTGACTCAGTGGGTTGGGTGAGTAGAAAGTTTGCATATGAATCAGGTCACAAGTTTATCCTGCTAGTTTGGGGGAGTTTGAGAGTAACTACTATATAGTCAGCAGTTGTTTGACTTAGGAAGACCAGCAAGGGCAAGGTAGAAAACACCCTGTGCTGTAATGATAGTTGGAGTGCAATGGTACGAACAGCCTAAATTCAAATCCTCTTGCTGCCATTTGCACTCCAGATGACTCTAGATTAATGACTTCCCTTGAGTTTCAGGTCCCCCTTCAGGAAGTATGTGGTAAGAATGTTCACCTAACAGAGGTGCTAGATGAAGAGAATGTGCCAAGCTTCTAGGATGAGCTTTGCTCTGGATAAGTGAGTTGCATAAATTGATGGGCAAATTGAAAGTATGTGTTATGTATAAGCATGTGTTACAGTTTAGTGACCAAGCACCTTGGGCAATTTCACCTGTTTTTGATGTCCTGACTTCTCAACACTGATGATACTTTTTCCTAAGCCATGAAAATAGTTTCAGTGGAGCTACTCTATAATGAGGCAACAATATCCATACTAGACACCACAGGCTAGCAAATAAAAAGCCCAATGCCAGGATGGGTTATCACTTTTGAAGTTATCAGCTAGTGAGGTCCCATAGACCCTCCCACAAACATTACAGGTTATCACATACTCTTGGTTACCCTCCAGAAATCAACAGTAAGACTCTACTGCTAAAGAGAGCACATGTTGACTCATATGGAGAAATCAAGCTAAGATTCATCTGCAAGCTTCATCCCTCCTGGTTAACTCTCGTAGTACTAGAAGGTGCTAGGCATGCTACCAAGAGAAAAGCAACCATCAGTCTCATCAAGCTGCAGACCCTGCAAGGCACAATAATTAAAGGATTGGCAAGACATGCCCAGTGATACAATGGTGGCATGTATATCCTGAGACTAACCAACCACTTTCTGATTTGACTTCATTCTTGATTTCTTCTTCAGCCCACTCATCATTCAGTAATGGGTTGTTTAATTTCCATAAGTTTAGGTGTTTCCTAGAGATTTATTTGCTACCCATTTTAAGTTTAAATGCATTATGGCCAGATAAGATACACAGAGTTATTTCA